>NC_060269.1:71590626-71685482 GCF_021613505.1 Equus quagga
AA
This sequence comes from Equus quagga, assembly GCF_021613505.1. Taxonomy (NCBI): domain Eukaryota; kingdom Metazoa; phylum Chordata; class Mammalia; order Perissodactyla; family Equidae; genus Equus; species Equus quagga. The sequence goes on from NC_060269.1 coordinate 71,590,629, forward strand.
CAGTGGAGGGAAACCGGGTATTGGGGAACATAGCTAATATTGATCACAGGAGGTGTCAAGGGCAATGCCTCCATTTTTGATTTGAGTAATGGCATAGATGTTGCCGCCATTTCTTGACTGGGAGATGAGGGGAGGAGCTCTTGTAATCCTTCACCATGATTATAGCTGTTGGTTCAACACTCATCTTGCCAGAGATGGTGCAAGCTCCATACTCCCCAGGTCACTACTGTCCTAGACACTATGAACCCAGCACCATGACTGGAGTATAATATTTGGTGATTTTATGAATGAATTAATGAAGCAAAGAATAAGTCATTAAGCCTTTTTTTTTTTTCACATTCCAAGGGTGGCAAATGATTGTATTTTCAACCTTCCTGTCTGAAGTCAACCCAGAAGTCCATGTTTAAGCCTGTATTATAAGCCAGGATTCAGCTGCATGGGCTGATTCGCACAGGAGGGGTTAACAGCTACTTACTTTCCCCAGCCATCATTTGGCTGTGATGAAGTTTCGTGCTCTAGTTCCTGATACCTCCATGAGTTTTGGCAACTTATTTGAATGCTTCAGATTACCTACCTGGTCACCAGCTTACTTCTCAGTTTTTGAGTTAGATGCACTTTCAACTCCAGCTAAGGGACACTTTGGTCAGCCAAGGCATTTTGACACTATCCTATGAGCCATTGGAGGTATGGACCATTTTCAAGTGAAGAATTGGCATGAACTGTGTCCCGACTGGAAACTCCTGAGGGCTGGTGCTATATTTCTTGAATCTAAGCATTCCCAACATCAATCAGAGTAATGGTCACACATAGGCACACAGTAAAAACTTGACATGTGAATTACTGAGCAAATGAATGAACACATGGATGAGGAATGAGGTTTAAAAAGATTAATGTTGTGGCAGTAGCAGGCTTAATTGGAGGAGGTACAAGCTTGTGGCAGAAAACCCAGCCCTGTTGGAAGAGTCTAGAGGTGAATTTATAATGTCCAGATACCATCTGTCTCAGTTCAGTGAGTCTCTGGATGAAGATGAGTGATATTTAAAAGTGCAACTCAATATTCCTTCTGATTCAATGTCAGTGCGACTTGTTAGAAAGACACAGCACAGGGCAAGATTTAAAGAAATAACTTGTAAAAAATTTATATAGAGAAAGTTATGTCATCAGAATTACTAATACCTGACTACCTATGCAACAGTAACTCTGAATTCCAACACTGTATAATTTGATCTAATGAAAACATGCATTGAGTACAACTTTAAGATGATAAGGCATATGGTTTTCAAACCCTTTTTAAATCTGTGATATCAATTTAGGCACCTGCTCGAGACATCCAAACTACACTTTTGGCATATAGGAATACTAAAATCCACTTAATTTTCCAGTGGTATATTAATGTGGAGTTGTTTACTTGCAAGAACAGAAACACAACTAAACTAGCTTAGAGGAATGCAAGTGCTCATATGAACAAACCACAAGCAGGACAGGACACAGCTGAAAAGGTTGTGTGCAGCTGACCTTTGAGGATGGCTGAGACCAGGTTCTCACACACCATCAGCTTCTCTCCTTGTCTCCCACTCAAGTCCGCTTTCTTCTGTATGTTGACTCTGTTCCTTCACACGACAGATTCTTTCACAGTAAGGAAGACATGGCAGCCAACAGCCCTAGACTCTGATGTCTCCTCTAGGGAGGAACTCAATCCCTTTTCCAAGCTCTAATTGGATGGCAAAGCAAGATGCAGATCATCTGTTACCTGGAGATGAGAGGAAAAGTGATTGGCAGCTTTTACAGAAACCACAGAGCTGAGGCTCTTGATCAGTAGTAGGAGCAGCTCTCTGAAGAAGAATGGGGTTGTTTCCAGAAGAAGAGAGTCTAGGCACTCATTCTTCCACCATCTCTCTATGCTGTAAACCTTCAGGAGGCTGCTGCTGCTGCTGTTTACTCTGCTGGGGTTGTTTTTGATTTTTAACCCCCACTGTATGAGTGAGAGAATGAGTGTGTATTCGCTTGTTCAGCTCGCCATAACAAAGCACCACAAACTGGGTGGCTTCAACAACACAGATTTATTCTCTTACAGCACTAGAGGCTGGAAGTCCAAGATCACGGTTTCGGCAGATTTGGTTCCTTCTGAGGCTGTGAGGGAGAACCTGTTCCAGGTCTTTCTCCTAGTTTCTGGTGGTTTGCTGGCAATCTTTGGTGTTCCTTGGCTTGTAGATACACCCCCTTGATCTTTGCCTACATCTTCACCTGGCACTCTCCGTATGTGCATACACATCCAAATTCCCCCTTCTTATAAGGACACCAGTCATATTGGATTGGGGCCCACTCTTGTGACCTCATTTAAACTGAACCTCTGCAAAGACCATGTCTCCAAATAAGGTCCCACTCTGAGGAGCTAGGATTTAGGAGCGCAACATATCCTTTATGGGGGGAGGGGGGACACAATTCAACCCATTACAGAGGGCGAGGACATTTTTGCTCAATAAAATGGGTGGACTTCTTGAGAGTGAACATCATTCAGTCTCTAACTCAGTTCTTAAATCCCTTTCACTTGCTAATTTCTTGTGTTCTTACACATTTTTTATTGTAGACCTATGGACAATCAACATACAAATTCTTTATTTAGAATTTTTTCAACCAAATTAGTTTTTCTTTAGAATATTTCTCAAAAGGAACGTTGGCTACTTCCCCATCTAGTTACTAAAATAATTCTCAATAAATGCAATCACTACAGTATAATATGTTAAAACTGTTTCACACATTGCGGTAATCAAGTACTGGATCCCCTTTTGAACGTTATGTCTTCCATGTTACATCACAATAGGTATTAAAGAAAGAGGTTAAGGGAAAAAATGTATGACTAATAAGTGGTATTATTCATTGTTATAATTTGTAAAGGGGAGAAAATTCGGTTTTCAAATGAAAAGGTATCACAATCAAGGATTGATCTGAAATTTTGTTTTAAAATAGTGTCATTTTTTGCCCTGGTCTGTGAAACCATTTGTGCCCTCAGATGAGCCACTGGGAAGACTTGCTGGAGTCTCTGAGCAGAGAAATTCCTGGACACCCAGCTTACCCATTCTGTACTCTCATAAAATGTTCTCAATATGATAAAAATGTGTGTAAGTATATTTTTTTCTTATTTTTTAAATTAGTAAAAAGATAACTGAGTAGGACCCTCAGAATGGTGTAATGAGGAACTTGGCAATTTTCCCCAAAAAGCAATGAGGAAACTGCATAAAATTATTAAAACAATTACTTTCACACTATGAAAATTGAGCAAACACATAAATGAATCAAGAAGCATTTATTCAAGCAAAACTACTGAACTCCAGTAAGGGACGATGGGAGTGTCCAGAGTTTTAGCCTAGGGATCCTCCCATCTCCCTCTGGCTTTGTTTTACCAGAGCTGAACAAGCTATGACAACCAGTACCTTTGAGCTCTAGGAGACTGCCATGAGTTGGAATGTAGTATGGAAAAACCCCATGCCTGGAGGTGTTGTGCAAAAGGAATATGAACCTTAGTGCAAACAATTGGGGATGGATAGCTAACACAGATGGCCTGAGGGTGGAATATCATCAGACTAACCAGAGGTTAATCAAGACAATTCTGGAAATGAGGAAGCCAGAGAAGCTCTTAATATGATTTGACATATTCGTGGCGATCTGGAAGGTTGGGTTTATGCATAAAGTTGTGAGAACCCTAGCCATCTGTTCATCTCTGGCTGAATATGAGGTCTTGAGTACACAAAGAGGTGACAGGAGAAGGCTCTGCAGAAAGTAAAAAGTCAAGGATTTATTTCTTTTATTTTATTGAGGTCATGATAATTTATATCATTGTGAAATGTCAGTTGTACATTATTATTTGTCTGTCACTATATAAATGTGCCCCTTCACCCCTTGTGCCTTCCCCCCAACACCCTTTGCCTCTGGTAACACCAAACTGTTCTCTTTGCCTGTTAGTTTATCTTCCACTTATGAGTGAAATCATATGGTGTTTGTCTTTGTCTGCTAAAAGCTGGGAATTTTAATGTGTTTCCCAACCAACACTCAGATCCATTGTTAAGGGGTAGAAGGGTCACCTAATCAAGGTGCTTATGGGCAACATCTGGCCATTCATCAGCTGACCACTAAGCTATGGTGACCTAGAAATGACTCTATGAAGCCAGGCTTAGAAGAGAAAAAAAGAATTAAAAAAATAATAGTAAACAGGTCAGAGACATCAGCATCTCCATGTTGCAAAGGAGACAGATTACAGAATTAGTCAAGTCAGTACAGAAAAGCAACAATATCAATTCCTGGAGGAGTAGGAGATCTAAATCCAGAGTTGGTGCAATATTATCTAAAATGTCCAGTTGTCAGCAGTAAAAAATGAGACCTGCAAAGAAATGGGAAAGTGTGAACCATACATGGGGAAAAGTCAACAGAAACTGTTTCAGGGGGTGGGGGGGTGAAGATATTGGACTCAGGAAAAGAATACTTAAAAAGAGCTATTATAAATATATTCAAAGATCTAAATGAAACCATATTTGATGAACGAAAATAATGTCTACAATGCCTCATCAAATAGAGAATCAATAAAGAGAGATTACTTTTTAAAAAGAACATAATAGAAATTCAAGACATAAAGTGTTGAATACCTGAAATGAAAAGTTCCAAAGACAAGCTCAACAGCAAATTGAGTTGTGAGAAGGAAGATTTTGTGACCCTGCTGATAGGTCAACGGAGATTTTCAGTCTGAAGAAACAAAGATAAAAGGAATAAAAATTAACAGAATGTCACAACCTGCTGGGAAAACAATCAAGCATAGCAAGAATACAGGGGACTCAAGTTCCAGGAGTATAATAGTTACTTTGAAGGAGAGTAGAGAAAAGGGCAGAAAAGTTCTTTGAAGAAATAATGGCCCAACATTTCCCCAAATGAGGAAAAACCAATCTACAAATCCAAGAAGGTCAACAAACTTCAAGTAGGACAAACAAAAGGAAATTCACATATTAACACATCATAGTCAAGCTTCTGAAGGCCGAAGACAAGTAGAAAATCTTGCAGTAAGCAAGAGAAAGAGGACTCATTATGTACAAGGGAACCACAAGTAACTGAAGCTGACTTCTCTTCAGAAACAATGGAGGCCAGATGACATTGAAAATGCATTTTTCGCTTTCTTTTAATTGATTCTAAAGATGATTGCACAAAACAATGATAAAACTGTATTGTTGGACCTATATAAAGATGTAATATATATATGAAAATGGGACAAAGGCAGGGAGGAATGGAGCTATATTGAAACAGTTTCTAAACCTTACTGGAAGTAAATTAATATTAATCTGAAGAGTATTATGTTAAGATGTATATTGTCTTACCTTGAATAACTACTAAAAAAATAATTCAGGATATTAAGAGAACCAGTAAAATGTTTCTCTGGAAAAAAATATATTTAACATAAAAAAGCAGCAAAAAGGGCACAAAAGCACATAAAACATAGGAAACAGCAAAATGGGAGATATAAAGTTAACTATATCGATAATTGAATTAAATTTGAAATGTATGAACTCCAATTGAAAGCAGAGATGGTTGGGGCCAGCTCTGTGGCATAGTGGTTAAGTTCATGTGCTCTGCTTCCATAACCCAGGATTTGCAGGTTCTGATCTCAGGTGGGACCTATCAGCTCTCATCAGGTCACACTGCAGCTGCATCCCAATAAAGCAGAGAAAGATTGGCACAGATGTTAGCTCAGCAACAATCTTCCTCAGGCAAAAAGAGGAAGACTGCCAACAGATGTTAGCTCAGGGCCAATCATGCTCAGGGGAAAAAAAACAAAGATTGTCAATCTTGAAACACAACAACATACAACTGTATGCTGTTTACAAGAGACACACTTTAGATTCAAATAGACAAACAGGTTCAAAGTAAAATCATAGTAAATTACACCATGCAAATAGTAACAAAATAGCTGAAGTGGCTATATCAATATCAGGCAAAATACTCTTTGAGGTCAAAAACGTCACTAGAGAGAAAAAGGAATATTTTATAAGAAGGAAAAAGGAAACTTACATAAATATTTAACAATTATAAACATAAACATATTTGACAACTGAGCAACAAAATACATGAAGAAAGTCTGACAGAATTAAGATATAAACAAATTCTCAACAATGGCTGGGGTCTTTAATATGCCATTCTCAGTCTGGGTCCAATGAAGAAAGAGAAACCTCACAGTAATTTGAACAGGAAACTGTTAATATAAATGACTATTAATTAATACTTAATAAGGAAATTAGAATAATGAGAGATTAGCAAGTAAGTAAACAGAACGCTACAGAATATAAGACTAGACATATAAGGAACACTAAACAGGGCTGAGATTGAGGGCCCCTGGAAGATCCACTTGACAGGAATGAGATCCAGACCTTGTGGGAGAGGGCAAGGCATTTACTTACTGAAAGGACAGTGCGAGTAAGCTGTGGTAATGGATGTTCAAGAAGCCCACCCCCTAGTGTGCTGCGTAAAGCTGTCCAAGGGACATCTCACCAGAGATACTTAACTGTGAAACTGCTCAATGGAAGACACACATGGAAACTGATTAGTGTGAGCTGCTGGCACCAGGCACTGGAGAAGCTCTGAGTGATGCAGGAGCCAAGGAGATACTCCACCACAAAATAACCCAAGGATGGGTGTGTGATTAAAGAGCAAAGATGTATTTACAGAGCAGCCGGAATGAATGAAATTATAGCAGAGTCAATAATTTTTTAACTGTCAAACAGTATTCCCAATAATGGAGAGAAAAACTAGATTAAAAAATGAATATGAACAATCTCATCTGCTAATTTGAATGGTGTCACATGTATAGAATAGAGGCACAGACCATATGCTAGGCTATAAAATGACTCAATATATTACAAGAACTGAAATAATGTAAAGTTCCCCTATCACAATATAATTGAATTAAAAATCAACAGAAAGAAATGTGGGAAAATCTCAAAGTTTGGAAATTAAACTACATGCTTCTAAACCACCCGTATGTCAAAGAAGAAATCACAATGGAAACTAAAAATAATTTGAATGAATGAAACAAAAGCAACATCCCACAACTGATAAGTAAACAAGGATGCAGAGGAAAATTTATAGGTGTAACACCTATATTAGCAAAAATCATTTTAAGTAAATAGCTAATTGTTCACCTTAAGAAGATATAAAAGAAGAGGAAAAAAAAAACAAAAGCAAACAGAAGGAAGGAAATGATCAAGAAAAGAGAAGACACAGAGGGGGCAGAGCAAAATGGCAGGGTGAGCTGACCTGGGACTCTCTCCCCTCCAAACTACAACAAAGGATTGGAAAAACTGAACTTCAGCCAATAATCCTAATGCCAGACCATCAGAGAACTACAGAAACAAGAACACGGAGGGCAGAGATGCTGCAGACGGCCTTGGAGGAGCTGGAACGGGGTAGGAGAGAACGTCGCTCCCTCCTCTAGACACTGGGATCGCTGCCACAGGTGAGAGAAGGAGCGGGGAAGGGGCCGCGCAACTGAGGATTGTCCAGGACTCCCACCACTGGTATAGTGGAAACCTGCTGACAGGGGAAAGCTTCCATGCATGGGGACACCATCAAGCCAGGGCACCGGGAGACCAGAGAATGAGAGCTGATCAGAATCCAGATCTGCACGCGAGAGAAAGGGGCTCTCCTCCCCAACCTGCTCTGGGTTCCACCATCTTGCCTGAAGGCGGAGAGCTCAGACTGTGCGGCTCTCGACCCCCATCTAGTGGTGACAGCCTGTAACTGCAAACAAATACTACCATCATGCGCAAAACTGCTCCTCTAACATCCAGCAATTTATAAAAGCTCCAGAACAGAAGGAAAACAATAAAAACACAGAATTAAGTCCTGAGGACTTGGAAATAGGTAAACTAAGTGAAAATGAGTTCAGAGTAGCTATCATCAAAAAGCTCAATGAGTTAGAGGGAAAGAAAGAGAAACAAGTCAATGAGTTCTGAAGTTACTTCACAAAAGAGATTGAAACTATAAAGAAGAATCAAACAGAAATACTAGAGATGAAAAACACAACGGATAAGATAAAAAAGAATACGGATTCCCTGAATGCCCATGTAGACACCATATAGAAGCAAATTAGCATAATCGAAGATAGATAGGCTGAACGGCTCCAGACAGAGAAATAAAGAGAACTAAGGATTAAAAAGAATGAGGAAAATATCAGAGAGATAGCAGATTCAATGAGGAGAACGAATTTAAGAATCATCGGAATTCCTGAGGGCATGGAAAAGGACAATGGAGCAGAAAGGTGCTTAATGAAATTAGAGACGAGAACTTCCCAAATCTAGGGATTGAGGGAGAAATGTGTCTGGAGGAAGCTTTCAGATCTCCTAGATTTGACAATGCAGAAAGACCTACTGCAAGGCATATAGTAATAAAAATGACAAAAATGAAAAAGAAAGAATACTCAGGGCAGCAAGCCAGAAGAAAATAACCTACAAAAGAACTCCTATCAGACTTTCAGGGGATTTCTGTACAGAAACCTTACAAGGTAGGAGAGAATGGAGTGACATATTCAAAACTTTAAAAGATAAAAATCTTCAGCCAAGAATACTCTACCCAGCAAAAATATCCTTCAGATATGAGGGAGAAATTAAATCTTTTCCAGACAAACCAAAGTTAAGGGAATTTGTAACCAAAAGTCCTCCACTACAAGAAATCCTCAAGAAGGCTCTCATACCTGAAAAAAGAAACAAAGGGAGAAAGGGGTCACAAACCACAGAGTAGGGAGACAGATGGATAGAACCAGAACAGGATAACAAATATTCAACTATAGCATTAGGATAAAGGGAAGGAAACCACCAAAGTAAAGAGGATCTTATCACTCTGTCTACAAACTCATAACACGAGTTGGAATAAGAGATGAAAATAATAATTTAGGAGGGGAAGAGGAAAGGGACTAAATCAGTCTAGGCCAAGTAAGTACGAGACCACCAGAGAAAAGACTATATTATACATGAGACTCTAAATACAAATTTGAGGGTAGCCACTAAACTAAACAACAGAACAGAGCCACAAAATATAAATAAGGAAAAATCTAAGAAACCCAGCATAAGAAATTGCAGAAGTCAATGGGTAGGCTAAAACACACAGGACGAGAAACAAAGGTAATGCAGGAAAACCAGATAACGAGCAACAGAATGACAGCATTAAGTCCATATGCATCAATAATCACCCTCAATATAAACGGATTGAACTCTCCAATAAAAAGACACAAAGTGGCAAAATGGACTAAAGAACAAGATCCAACACTTAGTTGCCTCCAGGAAACACACTTCAGACCCAAGGACAAACACAGGCTCAGAGTGAAGGGGTGGAAGACAATACTTCAAGCTAATAGCAAACAAAAGAAAGCAGGTGTTGCAGTACTTATATCAGACAAAACGGATTTCAAAATAAGGCAGGTAAAGAGAGACACAGAGGGGCAATATATAATGATCAAAGGGGCACTTCATCAAGAAGAAAAAATGCTTATAAATATCTACCCACCCAACATAGGAGGACCAAAGTTCATAAAGCAATTATTAACAGACCTAAAGGAAGATGTTAAAAACAACACAATAATAGTAGGAGACCTCAACACCCCACTCACATCAATGGACAGATCATCCAGACAGAAAATCAACAGGGAAATGGTGGAGCTAAATGAAAAACTAAAACAATTGGACTTAATAGACATATATAGAACACTTCATGCAAAAACAGCAGAATACACATTCTTCTCAAGTGCGCATGTAACATTCTCAAGTATAGACCATATGTTGGGAAACAAGGCAAGCCTCTACAAATTTTAAAAAATTGAAATAATAACAAGCATCTTCTCCAGTCATAATGATATAAGGCTAGAAATTAATTACAAGAAAAAACCTGAGAAAGGCACAAGGATGTGGAGACTAAACAATATGCTACTGAACAATCAATGGATCATTGAAGAAATTAAAGAAGAAATAAAAAAATACCTGGAGACAAATGAAAATAATAACATGCCATGCCAACTCATATGGGATACAGCAAAAGCTGTATTAAGAGGAAAATTCATCACAATACAGACACATCTTAACAGAGAAGAAAAATCCCAAATAAGCAATCTTAAACTACACCTAACCAAATTAGAGAAAGAAGAACAAACACAGCCCAAAGTCAGCAGAAGGAGAGAAATAATAAAAATCAGAGCAGAGACAAATGCTATTGAAATGAAAAAGGCAGTAGAAAGGATCAATGAAACAAAGAGTTGGTTCTTTGAGAAGACAAATAAAATTGACAAACCCCTAGCCAGACTTACAAAGAAAAAAAGGGAGAAAGCTCAAATAAACAAAATCAGAAATCTAAGAGAAATAACAACAGACTCCACAGAAATACAAAAGATTATAAGAGACTACTACGAAAAATTATATGCCAACAAAATGGATAACCTAGAGGCAATGGATAAATTTTTAGACTCGTACAATCTCCCAAAGCTCACTCAAGAAGAAGCAGACAATTTGAACAGAGCAATCACAAGGAAAGAGATTGAAACAGCAATCAAAAACATACCAAAGAATAAAACCCCAGAACCAGATGGTTTTCCTGGGGAATTCTACCAAAATTTCAGAGAGGACTTAATACCTATCCTTTTCAAGCTATTCCAAAAAATTATGGAGGATGGAACACTTCCTAACACATTCTAAGAGGCCAACATCACACTGATACCAAAGCCTGACAAGGACACCACAAAAAAAGAGAACTACAGGCCGATATTGCTGATGAACATCGATGCAAAAATTATAAACAAAAGTTTGGCAACCAGAATTCAGCAATTCATCAAAAGGATCATACAGCATGATCAAGTGGGATTCATACCAGGAACACAGGGATGGTTCAACATCCACAAATCAATCAACGTGATACACCACATCTACAAACTGAGGAATAAAAACCACATGATCATCTCAATACATACACAGAAAGCACTGGACAAGATTCAACAGTCATTTATGATAAAAACTCTGAACAAAATGGGCATTGAAGGAAACTACCTCAACATAATAGAGGCCATATATGACAAACCCACAGCCAACATCATACTCAATGGGCAAAAACTGAGCACCATCCCCCTGAAATGAGGAATAAGACAAGAATGCCCTCTATCACCACTCTTATTTTAACATAGTACTGGAGGTCCTGGCCAGAGCAATCAGGCAAGAAAAAGGAATAAAATGAATCCAAATAGGGAGGGAAGAAGTGAAACTCTCGCTCTTTGCAGATGACATGATCTTATATATAGAAAATCCCAAAGAATCCATTGGAAAACTCTTAGAAGTAATCAATAACTACATCAAAGTTTCAGCGTATAACATTACCTTGCATAAATCAGTAGCATTTCTATATTCTAATAACGAACTAACAGAAAAGAACTCAAGAACACAATACCATTCACAATCGCTACAAAAAGAATACAATACGTTGGGGTGAATTTAACTCAGGAAGTGAAAGACCTATACAATAAAAATTAAAAGGCCTTTCTGAGAGAATTGGATGATGACATAAGGAGATGGAAAGACATTCCATGTACATGGATTGGAAGAATAAACATAGTTAAAATGTCTGTTCTACCTAAAGCAATTTACAGATTCAATGATATCCAAATCAGAATCCCAGTGACATTCTTTACAGAATTAGAACAAAGAATCCTAAAATTCATATGGGTCAACAAAAGACCCAAATTGCTAAAGCAATACTGAGAAAAAGGAGGAAAACAGGAGGTATCAGAATCCCTGACTTCAAAACATACTACAAAGCTACAGTAATCAAAACAGCATGGTACTGGTACAAAACCAGGTGCACAGATCAATGGAACAGAATTGAAAGCCCTGAAATAAAACCACACATATATGGACAGCTAATCCTCAACAAAGGAAGCTGGCCTGGTGGTGCCGTGGTTAAGTTTGCACATTCCTCTTTGGTGGCCCAGGGTTGGCCAGTTTGGATCCTGGGTGTGCACATGGCACCACTTGGCACGCCATGCTGTGGTAGGCATCCCACATATAAAGTAGAGGAGGATGGGCACAGATGTTAGCTCAGTGCCATTCTTCCTCAGCAAAAAGAGGAGAATTGACAGCAGACTTTAGCTCAGGGCTAATTTTCCTCAAAAACAAATAAGTAAATAAAAAATAAAGGAACCAAGAGCATAGAATGGAGTAAGGAAAGGCTCTTCATTAAGTGGTGCTGAGAAAACTAAGGAGCCACATCTAAAATAATGAAAGTAGACCATTATCTTTCTCCATAGACAAAAATAGAACAAAAATGGATCAAAGACTTCAGTGTAAGACCAGAAATTATAAAACTTCTGGAAGAAAATATAGGCAGTACACTCTTTGTCATCAGCCTTGAAAGGATCTTTACAAACATAGTGTCCACTCAGACAAGGGAAAAAAAAGAAACAATAAACAAGTGGCCACGACTTGATCAGACTAAAGAGCTTCTGGAAGGCAAAAGAAACCAAGATCAAAATGAAAAAACAATCCAGGAACTGAGAGAAAATATTTGCAAATCATACATGCGATAAGGGGTTAATCTCCCTAATATATAAAGAGCTCACACAACTGAACTATGAAAGAGTAAATGACCAATCAATAAGTGGGCAGAGGATACAAACAGGCATTTTTCCAAGGAAGATATACATATGGTCAATAGGCAGATGACAAGGTGCTAAACATCACTAATCATCAGGGAGATACAAATCAAAGCTACAGTTAGATATTATCTTACGCCTGTTAGAACAGTTACAATCCCCAAGACAAAAAAATAACAAATGTTGGCGAGGTTGTGGAGAAAAGGGAACCCTCATCTACTGCAGGTTGGAATGCAAACTGGTGCAGCCACTTTGGAAAACAGTATGGAGATTTCTCAAAAAATTAAAAATAGAATTACCATATGACCAGGCTATCCCACTAGTGGGTATTTAGCCAAAGACCTTGAAATCAACAATACAAAGAGACGTATGCACCCCTATGTTCACTGCAGCATTATTCACAATAGCCAAGATGTCAAAGCAACCCAAGTGCCCAATGACTGATGATTGGATAAAGATGATGTGGTGTATATATACAATGGAATACTACTCCGCCATAAAAAGGACATAATTGTCTCATTCACAACCACATGGATGGAACTTGAGGGCATCATGTTGAGAGAAATAAGCCACACAGAGAGAGAAAAGACCATATGATTTCACTCGTATGTGGAATATAAACAAACTTATGGACAAAGAGAACAATTTAGTGGTTACTGTGGCAGCAGGAGAGTGGGTACAAGGGGTACGGTGGCACATTGACATGGTGTTTGATAAATACTGATGCACAACTGAAATTTCACAATGTTATAAACTATTTAGACCACAATAATTTTTTTTAAATTGGTTTTTTGGAAAGTTCAAAAAAAGTGACACAACATGAGTGACATCAGCATCATGGTGGAATTTTCCCCCTTGTCTCTCCCCTCTAAGTTACAGCCAAATGGACATGCACTGACCAAGAGAGGATTTCCTATACAGCACTAGAGGATGCCTAAGAGATCCATGCATCTATACATCTGAAGGTGGGTGGACTCAACCCCCAGTAAGCAGTGGAACTAGGGGAGAAGCCCCCACCACCCTCCCTGAGTGGCAGCAATCCAGGTTGTGGATCCTCACACAGTGGCTTGCACAAGTGGTGAGGACAGCCCAGCTCACATGACTGCCGGTGGAGCACGGATGGTGGCAGCCTGGCCTGTGTGACTGCTGGCACAGTGGAGGTGGCCTGGCCCACACAACTGTGAGCAAATGGAGTGGGGGCAGAACAAATAGCCCCTTTGCCCCAGCACTGGCAGGTGGAACCTGTGACCAGAGGCTTCAGGGACTACAGCAGAACTGATGACCCAGCCCCCACTGGTGGCACCCCCCAACACCAGCTCAGCAGCAGCAGGAGATACATATAGTTCTCCAGGTCCCTGGCAGGGATAGTGACACCTGTGAACCCAGCACCCCTGGCAGCAGTGCAAGCAGCACCTTCAGACAACCCAGGACAAGCATCATCGGTCATGCATGGGGCAGCAGCACCCAAGCCTATGGGAGCCAACAGAAAGCCAGTGGGGTCTCAAATAGACCAGCCTCACTATACCTGGAAGACCTAGAAAAAGAACAAACAAAGCCCACAGTCAGGAGAAGGAAGGAAATAATGAAATCAGAGCAGAAATAAATGAAACAGAAAGTAGAAAAACAATAGAAAGGATCAATGAAACTAAGAAGCAGTTCTCTGAGAAGATAAACAAAATTTACAATTTCTCAGCCAGATTCAGAAAAAAAGAGAGAAGACTCGAATAAATGCAATCAGAAATTAAAGAGCAGTAATTACAATGGACGCTGCAGAAACACATTGGATTACAAAAGATACTATGAAACACTATATGTCAACAGACTGAATAGCCTGGAAGAAATGGATAAATTCTTAGAACCATACGACCTCCCAAAACTGAATCATGAAGAAATAAAGAATCTGAAAACACCAATCACAAGCAAAGAGATTGAAACTGTTATCAAAAGCCTCCCAAAGAAAAAGTTCAGGACCATACAACTTCTCTGGTGAAGTCTACAAAACATTCAAAGAAGATTTAATTCCTATGCTTCTCAAACTATTCTGAAAAATTGGGAGGATGGGACACTTCTGAATTCATTTGCTGAGGCAAACATTATCCTGATATGAAAACCAGACAAGGACGACACAAAAAAGGAAAATTACAGGCCAATATCATTGATGAACATAGATGCAAAAGTACTCAACAAAATATTAGGAAATTGAATCCAATAATACATTAATTGGATCATACACCACGATCAGGTGGGATTTACTGTAGGGGTGCAGAAATGGTTCAACATTAGCATATCCATCAATGTGATGTACCACATTAACAAAATGAAGAATGAAAATCACATGATCATCTCAACAGATGGAGAGAAAACATCTGACAATTTCCAATATCCATTTATGATAAAAACTCTCAATAAAATGGGTATAGAGGGAAAGTACCTCAACATTACAAAGGCCATATATCACCAACCCACCGCCAACATCATACACAATGGTGAAAAGGTGAAAGCCACTTCTCTGAGAACAGGAGCAAGACAAGGGTGCCCACTCTTGCCACTCTTCTTCAACATAGTACTGGAAATTTTAGCCAAACAAGTAAGGCAAGAAAAAGAAATAATATGTATCCAAAAAGGAAAGGAAGAATTAAAACTGTCACTATTTGTGGTTGACATGATTCTATATAGAGAAAACTGTAAAGAATCCAACAAAAATCTATTAGAAATAATCAACGAATATAGTAAAGCTGCAGAGTACAAAATCATCATTCAAAAATCATTTGCATTTCACTCCATAACGGGGGCCTGCAGTTTGCCAGTTTGGATCCTGGGCATGGACCTTTACACCACTTATCAGGCCATGCTGTGGTGGCATCCCAAATAGAAGAACTAGAATGACTTACAACTAGGATATACAACTATGTACCGGGGCTTTGGGGAGAAAAGAAAAGAGGAAGATTGGCAAAATACATTATCTCAAGGCCAGTCTTCTTCACACACACAAAATCAGTTGCATTCCTATAACTAATAATGGGCCAGCAGAAAGAGAAGTCAGGACTATACTCCCATTTACAATTGCAACAAAAAAGAATAAAATACCTGGAATAAATTTAACCAAGGAGGTGAATGCCATATACTCCAAAAACTATGACATTAATGAAATAACTCAAAGAAGGCAAAGAAATGGAAAGATATTCCATTCCCATGTATTGTAAGAATAAACACAGTTAAAATGTCCATATTACCTAAATCAATCTACAGATTGACCTACAGATCAATCTACAGACTTAATGCAAACCCGAATGGAATACCAATGACATTCTTCATGAAAAGAGAGAGAAGAATCTTAAAATTTATATGGAAAAACAAATGACACTAAATAGCCAAAGCAATTCAGAGGGGAAAAAAAACAACAACACTTGGATGTATCATGCTCCCTGAACTCAAAATATACTACAAAGCTGGAGTAGTCAAAACAGCATGGTACTGGTATAAAAAACCCAGATATACAGATCAATGGAACAGAATTGAAAGCCCAGAAGTAAAACCACACATCAAGGGACAGCTAATCTTCAACAAAGAAGCCAAGAACACACAATGAGGAAAGGAAAGTCTCTTCAATTAATAGTGTTGGGAAAATTGGACAGCCACATGCACAAGAATGAATGTAGACCATTGTCTCACATGATACACAAAAATTAACTCTAAATTGATTAAAGACTTGAATGTAAGACCTGAAACCATAAAACTCTTAGAAGAACATATAGGCAGTATAGATTTGACGTAGGTCTTAGTAGTATCTTTCTGAATACCATGTCTCCACAGGCAAGGGAATCAAAAGACAAAATAAAGAAATGGGATTACATCAGACTAAAGAGCTCTGCAAGGCAAAGGAAACCATCATCAAAATGAAAAGACAACGTACCAATGGGAAGAAAATATTTGCAAATCATACATCTGACAAGGCGTTACTTTCCAAAATATATAGAGCTCATACAACTCAATAACAAAAAAAAAGAATATTCCAATCAAAAAAATGGACAGAGGATACGAACAGACATTTTTCAAAGAAGATATCCAGATGGCCAATAGGCACATGAAAAGATGTTCGACATCACTAATCGTCAGGGAAATGCAAATCAAAATGACAATGAGATATCACCTCACACCAGTCAAAGGCTATAATTAGCAAGACAAAAAATAACAAATGTTGGAGGGGATGTGGAGTAAAGGGAATGCTCTTAAACTGGTGGTGGGAATGCAAACCAGTGCAGCCATTATGGAAAACAGTATGGACATTTCTCAAAAACTTAGAAATACTGTATGATCCAGCTATTCTGCTACTGGGTATTTATCAAAAGAACATAAATCACCAATTCAAAAAGATACATGCACCCGTATGCTCACGACAGCATTATTCACAATAGGCAAGATGTGGAAGCAACCTAGGTGCCCATCAAGGGACAAATGGATAAGAAGGTGTTGTATATATATACAATGGAATACTATTCACCCATCAAAACAGACAAATTCATCCCATGTGAGACAACATGCATGGATCTTGAGCAAAACAAGTCAGACAGAGAAAGAAATACTGTATGATTTCACTCCTATGTGGAATATAAGCAAACACATAGATGAGAATAGATTAGTGGTTACCAGAGGAAAAAGAGATGAGGCAGGATGAAATGGTAAAGGCACATATGTATGGTGACAGATAAAAACTGAATTATTGGTGATGAACACAATGCAGTCTAAAGAGAAACTGAAATATAATGATAGACACTTGAAATGCATACAAGGTTGAAAGCCAATATGACCCAAGAGAATAATTATATATATATATAAAAATACATATATATACATATATATATATATATTTAAATACAGACAGTCACCACTAAAAATAGGCACATATAGAAAAAGCAAGTTAAAATGGAATTTTAAATAAATAGTATTAACCCCAAAGAAGAAAAAAAGAGAAAGGGAAACAAAAGCCAAATGGAAAAAAAGAAAACATATAGTAAAATGGATGACCTAAATCTAACCGTCAATTATTACATTAAATGTAAAAGGATAAAATTCTCCAATTGAAACTTAGAGTTTATCATAACAGATAGAAAAACAGCATTTAAAAAGAAACAAAAAAAATCTTAAATGCTCAAATTCTTTGTTAAATTCTATCATATATAGTTTCCTTATTTTGACAATATTTTGAATGGCTGCATAGCACTCTAACTTATGGTTATAATAGAATTAATCATGTTTAGATGATTATGATTTTATACATTAGGTTTGACAACATATCTAAGGTCTTTTACTGTCACAGAACTGTACACTGAAAAGTGGTTAAAATGGCAAATGTAATGCCATGTAGACTTTCCAAAATAAAGTAAAAGAATGATGTGCTTATCTACCACATGGACGAACTTTGAAAACCTTATGCCAAGTGAAAGGAGCTAGACATAAAAGGACACATATTGCATGATTCCATGTAGACTGAATTTCAAGAGTCAGCAAATCCATGGAGACAGAAGACGGGTTAGTGGTCTCCAGAGTATGGGAGGACCAGGGATAGGAAGTGACAGCTAACAAGGCCAGGGTTTCTTACTAAGGTGATAAAATGTTTTGCAATTAGATAGTGGTACTGATTTGTACAACCTTGTGAATATAGTAAAATGTTTTCTTTTGAGTGCATTTTTACAAGGTGAATTTTGGGGCTGGCCCAGTGGCGTAGTGGTCAAGTTCAGCACACTTTGCTTTGTTGGCCCAGATTCACAGGTTTGGATCCCAGGCATGGACCTACGCCACTCATCAAGCCATGCTGTGGTGGCACCCCACATACACAATAGAGGAAGACGGGCACAGATGTTAGCTCAGGGCCAAGCAAAAGAGGAAGACTGGCCACAGGTGTTAGCCCAGGGCCAATCTTCCTCACCAAAAAAAAAAGAAAGAAAGAAAACAGTGAATTTTATGATCATGAATCTATCTCAACTTAAAAAGTAACATAAAAATTTACAACATAAATTCCTTACCATCATGGTGCTCTCATAAGTCATCAGAGTTTAATCACAACCCGACAGTGGTGACTGCAGTCAGAATGACATCACTGCCTTATAAAACACCAAGTCACATTATCTGAATCTCCCTAGTGGCCTTCGATGTATCTATTCCTATTCAGGGTTTACTTTACTTACCAGAAGGAAGGTAAAAGTGTCAACTATGTCATTTGAGTCTTTTTATCACCCCGAATACTAAGATGGCATGCTCTGGCATATCATAAGCACTTACGAAAAATCTGATTATTCTACCCCAAATTCTAGTTCCAGACATTTCTTAAGAAAATACTGAGATAAAGAAATACATGTATGAGTATGTTCAATACTTAGTTTTTGACAGCCAAAAACTAGAAACACAAAAATCTAACAGAGAACAGGTTAATTAATTTGGTTCTGCTATATGATGGCAGGTACAGCATTATTAATCAGGATGATACTGGTCCAAGTGTAAAATACGCACTCATAACTGGGGAATGGTATCCAGTTGAAACTTAAGACATAGGTGCTGTTCTCAGATTTTCTACATGTAACTGCTCTTAGAGTTCATGACATTTTAATGTCTTGGCTTTTTCATCAGTAAAACTAAGACTATTAAGATCACTTACTAAGCATGAATATCTTGGAGAAATATAATCTACATAAAAACTTAATAACGTTGTAATCCTATATAAACATGTTAGATATTTTTACTGAACAACATTGCATGTCCTCTAATTGGATATTATAAAAGAAACAATTATTCTTAGATTAAAATTGTGCTTATCAGCCTTGCTCTGATAATGGTCACAAAACAAAGGGAAAAAAAATCAGGACTTTTGCTTGAGAATGCATTTTTAATTCATAAATCAAGAGCTTCTAGAAAAGAAGGAGGAGGAAATTTCCCTCCCACCGAAATGCAGCAGAATCAAAGAGACATTTGTGAATCACAACCTGCCCAAAGAAGCTGATGTGATCAAGCTTCTCATAAAGTGAGAGCATCAGTAAGACTCTCAGTGCCCTGAAGCAGCAAAGAAAGATATGAGTAAATAAAACGATTCCTTATTTTCTTCCATTTCAATCAGTATTTGGAAATGTTTTTGGGAAGATAACTAAAAATCAGATATTATTGCAAAATTTTGTTAAATTTTTCTTATATCAATAATTTAAAATCAATGATTTTATGAAAAAAAACTATCCTCAATTTTGACTTTTGTGTGTAAAACAATTATTTCCCCTCATCAAGTTTCTTCTTTGGGAGATGGCAGGACTGAGGAGGAAGTCACGAGGCACCAGGCTTTTATTGGGGCACAGAATGACTTCCTTACATGGCACTCTCCAGGTCCACACCCGCCCTGCTCATACACATAAACAGATGGAAAATAGGACAGAGCCTGGACTACAGGAATAGGTTTACAGCACGTTCCTGGGGTCAGAGCTCTGGGAACTCCAAGGCTCTGAGACAGTAGCTGCCACTCAAAGCTCCCAAGTACAGAACTTTCCAGGCTTTCCGGAACTAACCTTAGTGCCCACTTGCTGTAAATCTTCCTTTAGGGCTCAATATCCGACTTCCCTCCTACAGCCAAGTAGCTGTGAGGAGAAAAGAGGAGGAAGCACCAGGGAACCCAGAGCCACCAGACTGTGACGCCACAGAGACACAGCCATCACACCAGCACAGGTAAAGGACATACAACCAAATCCCCGTCGCCCCAGCACAGCTGTGCACCTGTCACAGCCTCGCAGCCACACCCACGGCACGGAGGCGCATCCCACCGCTCACTCCCGTCTCTCACACACACAGACACCCAGCCACACGCTGCCCATGTGTCCCCACAGACACACACCCTCCTCTGCCTTTCAGGCTGGAGAGTCCCTTAAGGACTGGCGTCCCTACTACGGGCCTCCACGCTGTGAGCGCTTCTGCCACCACCCCTCCTGATTCACGTCGGGCTCAGAATTGTCTCGCTTCACAGGATTCCCGCTTCCTGTGCAAATATATCCACAAATGAGTTCCACTCACCTTGCAAAGAGGGAGAACCGCGCGAAAACGGAATGGAAGCCAAAGATCTGCAGTCACCGCTGTCCTCTGGGAAGTGTCGCTCCAACCTGAACATCTCTGGACGCAGCGGCTCGTCAGAAAGGCCGCCGAAGCGTGGAAGTCCCGGTAGAACAACAGCCACGAGAACCGCCCTGAGCCCGGCTCCGAGCGCAGGTCTCTCCACCAGGAGCGCGACGCGAGGGCGCGTGCACGGGCACGGAGCCTGCGAGGGGGCCGCTTGTGCGCGTGCTGCGGTCCAGAGGCGCCACCGGGCCCAGGAGGCCGAGCATGGCAGCCCGGCGCCGGCTCCGAGGCCTGTGCGCACAGAGCCTCATGGGAGGTTCGGCGGGGCGGCCCAGGGGCGAGAGCGCAGGGCGAGTGTGAGCTCTGAGGGCAGGGCCCTGGGTGAATCCCTTCAGGCGGCTGCAGCCTGGCGACAACAAATGGGGAAAGTAACTCCTGATCTCTCTGGGGATGGGCTGGTTTATTCAGTGTCTGTTAGCCGCGTTTAAATGGTGTCTAGGAGTGAAGTAATACATGTTTACTTAATTCTCTAGGCTAAGCTGTAATAGTCAAAATGGAATGAATAATTAAATGTAAAAGCGATCTCGAGATACACCTGCATATGTTTCTGTAATATTAAGTTAGGGACAGATTTTCCAACCATAACTGAAGAGAGAAATGCTAAATACATACTGAGATTTGACTTGATAATTATGTGTAAACATCCGAATCATCTAAATGGCAATCAATTAATGAAATAAAAATTGATGCAAGGCAAAAATTCAATGACTTAACACATATAATGAACAGGCAGATAATCTCAAGGCACTGTGTTTTTGTCGCTCAAAATAATGGTCACTAGCCTAAGAGGAGAGTAGCAATAACTATAGAAATATAAATTATATATGCAAATTATCAGCATTACATGATAATTGAAAATACAAATTATCATTAGTAATAAACATTATCATCAAATACATCAGAATCAGAGTTACTTGACCTTTTGGGAATTGATCCTGCTCTCCATAACGAGTAACTGAGAAACTATGGGTCATTTTTTCCCCTTAACTCTGTTTTTGCTCCTGAATATCCTGATGCATTTTATTGCTCCATGTTTTTTCATAATTATTTTTTGTAGCTTCTTTCTCTTCAGCTGAGACATCTCCTATATTCTCTTTACACTATTCCATAAATGATCCCAATTTCTTCCTAGGCATCATTGGTGAATTCCATGCTTTTGATGACAATGTAACGATAAATTATCGATGTCTTTTTTCCTCCAGTTTTCTCTATTCCTCGGGTGACTCTCATGTATATAGTAATAGGCCAGTAGCTATGCATGACATTTTGTTCAGGTCAGGCAGTGAGAAGGAAAGAAAATCTAAACTCTCTCTTTGAGATTTTCAATGCAAGATCTGGGTGGGAGCCGACAAATAATTTGGAAGGACCCATGATTAGTCAGTGTGAGGATTTTATGCTCCATCAAGAGTAGTTGAGGTGGGGGGGGTGGGGTTGGGGGTGAAAGGGGTGAAGAGGGTTGAATAACAAACTTCCAGCTATAAATAAATGTCGTGGGGATGTAATGTACTTGTTGACTATATTTATATTTATGTTAACTGTAGTTAATAACACTATATTGTATATTTGAAAGTGGCTGAGAGAGTAGATCTTAGAATTTCTCATCGGAAGAAAAAATATGTAATTATGTACAGTGATGGATGTTAACTAGACTTATTGTGGTGACCATTTCACAAAATATACAGATATTGAATCACTATGTTGTACACCTGAAAATAATATGTCAATTATATCTTAATTATTGTTTTTACATAGAGTACTCAAGGTTGTTTTATCAGATGGACAAAAGAAGCTATTTCAAAGGAAAACAAGAAGACCTAATATGTAGAGTCTAATATTTAGACTCCACGGGGGTCCTTGAGGAATGACTCTGTGTCCTGGCCACACTACTGGACAGTGCACTTGAAATACCAAGTACAGTAAAATAAATAAATGATATCAGTGTCCCACAAACCTTTTCACATAGAATGATGTAGGAATCCCGGGCTCCCTCCTACCCTGCCCCCCACATACAAATCTTGACCTGGGACAGAATTACAGAAGAGAAAAGGCTGAGTAAATTTACACCACAATCATCACCACACACCCACCAGAAGCCTCAAATTAAAATTTGGGCAGTATTAAGTGTCAGCCAGAATGTGAAGATATGGGAATTACAGTGTGGGACTATCAATTGGTTTGTTGACTTTGAAGAAAAAAATGACAATATCCCCAGTAAAGCTGAAGATATGGATACCCTACGATGACTGCTTAATACCATAAGTAAATCCATGCGAATCCATATATATACATATGGGTGTGTGTATATATATGTGTGTGTATATACATATACGCACACAGAAGAATCGTCTCAGAAGCATTATTTGTAACTGCCAATAATGAACACAATCCAGACCTCCATGAACAATCGAAGGAATAAACAAAATGGTGTCTTAATAGGATTAACTCGCAACACTGAGTATGAATCTTAAATACTTAATATTGAATGAAAGGAATCAGATGCAACAGTATACATATATATATTACCCTAATTGAACAAGGGAAAAAAACAGGCAAAAATCAGACCATGGTTTTGACTTAGAAATACATATGATAAAAGTATAAAGACAGGCAAGGGAGGGTTATTATACCAATATGGATATTTGATAACCTGGTGGCAAGAGGAGTCTAGCAACAGTAGGGGGCATGCAGGAGACCTACTGGTGGTAGTAGTAGTCTTTTTCTTGACCTGGGGTGATGTCACACAGTTGTTTATTTAATAACCATCTATATGTATCCATTTTTGTGTTTGTATATTTCACCATGAAAATGAAATAGAAGAAAGGAAGGTGAAAGGAAAGAAATTTCTCTATTCATCAAGTTCTTAAAGTTATATTTTTGGTCAATCAGGTTCTTCTCCAAATTCACATTCTAAAAAAGTGAAAGCACAAATACTGTTTCCCAGGACAAGTGTAACTGTTCTTTGTAAATGTATTTCAAGTCAATGACCAGCTCACACTGACCTCTGAGTCCGTAGGTTACAATCTGATCGCCTCAGTACTTAAAATAAGCTTAACTGGACACTTTCAAAGATTATTTTCACAGAGCTGCAATTCACTCAGGCTCTTTTTTCTGTGGGTCTCAAAATAGGAATCCTGCCTCCGCAAATCTAGTATTTATTTGTCATTATGCTTTGGAGGAGAAAGAAGAAACTTCTTAATTTTGTCAACTTAATAATAGAAATTGAGTGACTGTTGGGGGAGATGAGCCTCCTTTCACAATTGTGACAGAACACAGGTTTATTAACCGTGGAAGATCCCAAAGTGAAGCCTCTGGGTCTCTTCCTAGGTCTGAATTGACTTGTGGTGTCTTCCTTTTGCCCTTTCCTTCATATTCTGATGATTCAGACCACTTAACCCTCCTTCATGCTCACAGATCACTGTTTGGAGCTGTGAGGTTCCTGTTACCCCAAGCTGGTGGCATAGTCTCTCTAGTCCCCACTTTCCTCATTGCCACTGGAACAATATGACAACTGAGACAATCCCCTACGTTTCCTCAGTTTGTAGTTGTGCTTATTTCAAAATAGTTTCATTATCCCAGCTACTGCCAACATCTTGCCCTCTTGTTTCCAAGAACAATGTTTAATGAAAAGACCTCTTCTCAAACTAAAGATGAAATCCCATCATTCTACTTAGTTTATGTAGGAAATGCACATCTTCAGGACCCTTCAGAGAAGGATCCCTCTTGCCCTGGAATACTCTTATTAAGCACTTTCATCTCACTGATTCTGATTATAATAAGAAAGTCAGAAGAAACCCAGTTTCTCCTGTAATGAATTCATACAAGAATTTCTGCAAGTGACAAAGCATTGGAGAGAATGACTTCAACACTCAACAGACTGATTTTGAAAGAAAGAATAGATCTGATTATTTCCTACAATGTGAACAGCCTTTGTTTGTGTCCTATGGCTTGGCTGACTCCCAAAGTTGTCCTTTCTTTCCCTCCAATACCAGAAGTTGGAAGGAAAACCCTCCCAGCTACTGTAACATATAAGGACGCAACTCATTGTCTAAACACTGTATTCATGGAGGACATTCAAACTTGGCAAAGTAGAGAAGATTGTTCTGTGCCATGCATTATGAGGTCATGATCATCAACGAAGACTGTCAGAGCCCTCAGTGGCCAAATGGCCCACGTGGTGTCACTGAGTTGGAGATCTCTCCTTGTGTTCCAGGAGCAAACACATGGAAGATGTCGTAGACATACAGAAGGGAATGCTGTGTGAGGTCGTAGTGAGGGCTCTCCTCTTCAGACCAGGGCAGGGAACCCAGCACACCAGAGGGATTGTGGCACCTGCATAACTGCTTCAGTGTTTTTTCTTATTATTGTTGTTTTTTATCAAAATAAAGCATTGTTTGCTTTGATTCTCATTCAGAATTTTCTTGAAGATACATTCCATCCTTTGAATTATAGAAAATTCCTGTATTCCAATGAGGCAAGGACATATTCACAGGAAAATGGAGTTCCCTTATACCTATGAACCTTCTTGTGCCCGTTGAGGAGATACGGCAAGACAAAATTTCCTCAGCACACTCCACAGACATCCACTGTTAACTCTTCCTGCTTCCAATGTCCGATTTCAGCATATCAGTTCTGGCACTCCAAAAATAAGTAACAGTTCTTCTAAGTGATCTAGGATCAACAGAAAAATTTCTCTGCTCAGGACGTTATCCCTATAGTGGAAGCCTAGAATGAGAAACCCTGAAATCCAGCTTAATAAAGTTTCTGTCTGTTGTCTTATTCATTCCACTGCAGTAGAGATTTGAAAAAAGTTCTGGAACCTACCCAATATGTCCTTTCGGTTTCGGGTCATTTTCTCCAAATGGAGAAATTAAATCAGGGAAGGAGTAATTAAATCAGCTCAACGTGATATTCGTGATCATGCTGTTTAACACAGCCTGATCTTATGCACCCCTTCCAGAAAAGAGAGACAAAGGATGCAGCTATCTATGAATATCTTTGGGGAGGCCAATGGCTCCCCAACTTGATGTTGGATCTTTCTTTTGCAAAAGGGGTAAAAAAGAAAAAATAAAATTCGTATAAAATAAGAGAAGATCTGGATTCCTTTTGCTTTAGGCAGAGTTCTTAAAATCTATATAGGAAGGAAACTCAGACTTCCTGTCCTGCAATGGTTACCTTTGTGATTGCATTCCAAGACTCCCTTTCCAAAATTATTGTTTAAAAATATACTAATCCGTTATGGTAACACTGTTGAGGTAAGAAACATTATGTAGTGGTGGTGGAAATATAAATTAGGAGCAATTAATATTTTTCTCAGTTCATGCACTCTTATAAGTCTAGCATAAGAAAATAAAAAATATACAGAAGAATTTTGTAGTATGAATATGTGTTAATAGCAGCATCGTTTATAATTGCATATTATAGAAAACAACTAAATTTTCCAAAGACTGAGATGGTTAAATAAGTAATGAAACACCCTCAATATAATTTTGTAGCCATTAAAATGTTTGTGTTTATTTTTTTGTATGGGGAAATTATTTTGTTACAATAGTGAATACTGAAACTGGGTTATAATTGTATATTAAGTTATAATACTTTAAAATGCACACACACACACAAAATTCTATAATACGCAAACAAATGTTCACATTGCTTTTTATTATACAAGCATCTTATGGCGATTTGTCTCTCCTTTCCTGGCTTGTGTGATTTCCACATTTCCTCAGATAATATTATTAATTTTTATAATAGAATTATTAAAGAACAGGTATTTCATGTCACTTCCCTCTCTGTTCCTTTTTGAGGTTCCTGGAGCCAGGACCCTGGAGCAGCTGGCTGTCCTACAATGCAACTCAATTCAACCAACTTCTGACACTTTTTACCTGGAGACAGCGTCAGGTTCCACAGGCTGAGGGTTCAGTCCTACCAGACTGTTACCCACCAACTTCAGGTGCCAATCCCAAGCCCCGGTTGTCACTTGCACTTGTGACCAACAGGCTATAGATCAGAGGTTCCCACAACCTCCTCCTTGGGTTCAATTTAATTTGCTGCAGCAGCTCAAAGAACTCAGAGAAATGTTTGACTTTTAAGATTACCAGTTTATCATAGAAGAATATAACTCTGAAACAACCAGATGGAAAAGATGCCTAGGGCAAGGTATGGGGAATGGGCACAGAGATCCATGCACTCTCCAGGCATGCTACTCTCCCAGCACCTCCACATGTTCACCCAGAAACTCCCCAAACCCTGTACTGTTGGGGTTTTCTGGAGGCTTACTCTCGTGGGCATGATCAATTATTAATTCCATTTCTAGCCTCTCTCCCCTCTCTCGAGGATGAAGATGGTGCTCAAAATCCCAAACTTCTAATCATGACTTGGTCTTTCTGGTAACCAGACCCCATCCTAGAGTCATCCAGGGGCCCACCAGAGTCACCTGTTGGGACAAAAGATGCTCCTAGTGCTCTCACCACTTAGGCTTTTACCAGGGTTTTAGGAGCTCTGTGTCAGAACCAGGGGCAGACATCAAGATATATATTTCTTATTATTTCACAGTTCCCAACTCATGTTTACTCCTATTCCATGAACTTTCAGTGTCCACACAACATAACATTTTTTTAAAACAATTAAACTCTTTATAGAGGTACTGGATCATGTTCTCAGCCTAGTTTTTATCCATTTTCAGAGACTGAAATACCATAAGTAATCTTAGAAATATGTGTGTGAATGAGATTTTATTTTGCTGAACCTACAAAAGGAATAATATTGCAGTGGTCTCCTGTTTGTAGTACAGATGTGGCTAAAGTGCCAAGTGTGGAATCCTCGCTGAGCCTTGACACAGAGGGAAAAGATCTCTTTGAATGATTATTTGAGGTGAGAAGAAGGTAGAGCATCAGCACAAGAGGAACGGAGATTCAGAGTAGGAACTGTGGGCTGGGGAAACAGACACTCACACATTGCTGTGAAAACGTAAAATGGTACAGTCACCATGAGAAATTTTTCAAGTGAAAAGACACACAAGTGAAAATTCATCACAAGTGAAAATGCACACAGAAAATACTCTTTTGAAAATTTAACTTAGATGTAAGCCTACATAGAAGAAAACTGTAGTTTACGCATATTTAATAATTGGAGCGTTGCTTGTAAGAATAGAGGAAAATCCTTAATGTGTGTTAGTAGAAGACAGGTTATTTAACCTAGGGTGCAGCCACACATACTGTGACCTAATTTGAAGCTGTGGGAAATGATGACACATCTAATGTACTGATTTGGAATCACATGTGTGTGAAGAAAAAAATAAATACTTAGAAATGCATATATGTATTTGAGATTGCATATTAACATAGTATATACTTATATATTTATATACATATACAGGTAGGTGTGTGTATTTTCAGCATCTGCCTATTTGTATATGAAAGTAACTTCTCTGCAAGGATACACACCAAAATTAAAGAACTGTTCTCTCTGAAGTGAACTACTGTGTGTCTGAGTACTTGAAAGGAAAGTTTGCTGACCTCTTTTACCTTTTGAACGGTTGTGCTATGTATGCATTACATACTTAAATATGTAATAATGCTGATAACTAAAATGTGGGCCTCCCTTGAGGAGAAATTTACATTTCCCATTTGCTCAAGTTCCTCATGAATTTAACTACTGTAGGGGAGCAGAATTTGCTACCCCAAAATGTGTCTCTTTGGCTTGATCAATTTTAAGAGCAAAAGACTTTGACCTTCCCCATAACTGTCTAAAAGAATTCTAGATGGAAGGCCTGTTCCAGGAGGGAGCTCTTACCATGGAAACTACAGTGTGGTATGAACTAGGTGTGACAGACAGCGAGGAAGCCAGCAAGGCCCAGTGGATCACAGTCCTCTCTGTATCCCAAAGTCTCTGCCAGGTAGGGCAACACTTATTTACCAAACATTTACTTTTGCATCTCCACGTGAATTGCCCCTGGATGTCCCAAACCCCCACCACCAACATCCCCTGTGTCTTCAGCTTGAGTTGGTAATTAAGGTGGTGGCTTCAGCCATTTTGGTGAGTTACTCAGTTTTCCTAGGTTTCTCCCATGCATGCATGTTATTAAACTTTGTTTTCTTTTTCTCCTTTTTTCTGTCTTATGTCAATTTAACTCTTAGAACAGCCAGAAGAACCTAGAAGAATAGAGGGAAAATTCTTCCCCCCTCTATCCTATGTAGGGATTCAACTTCTAATAGCACATTCTTTCCAGATTGTGGACCTCTGGCCGCGGTTTATCCATGCCTGCATATGCCTGAGGAGCATAGTATTGGTAGTCAGATACTCATGAACAGGCATTACAGATTACAGATGCTTCCCCGTCTGTGGCCTCTGGGAGCAGTCAAGCCCACCCAGGCTTAATACAGCAGAGAAGGGTGCAAACATGTGCTGTATCGACAGTCAGTATCTGGAGACAGTAATGTGAAATGGAAAAAATGTTGTGAGCTATTAGGAAATATAGATAGGTCTCTGGCCACAGTTCCTGACACAGGGCTCCTGGAACACTGGTAAATTCCTAAGTGCCAAGAGCAATAGAAGCTTCTTTTGTTCTAACTAGTCGACTCTGGGTGGGCTCCTGTGTGGCTTTTGGATGCAGGATGGACACCAGAAAGACCAAGCTGTGGTTAGAAGCTTGGGATTTCCACGCCCCCTTTCTCCTCCAACTTCTCTAGAGAGAGAGGAGGGGCTGGAAGTGGAGTTAATAATTGGTCATGCCTATGTGAGGGAGCATCCATGAAATCCCAGTACTATGGGCTTTGGGGTGCCTCCAGGTTGGTGAACACATCTGCCAGCAGTGGGAATGATCCATCCCGACTCCACAGGGACGAATGCTCTCATGCTCGGGACCCTCCCCAACTTCACCCTGTGTGTCTCTTCATTAGGCTGTGCATCTGTCTCGTTTATCATATCCTTCAAAAAATGGTAAACATATATAAATGTTTCCCTGAGTTCTGTGAGCTGCTCTAGAAAATCAATCGAACCTGAGGAGGAAGTTGTGGTAACCTCTGATTTGAATCTAAATTGGACAGAAAATGTGGGTAACCTGGGGACCTGCTGCTTGCCATTGGCATCTGAAGTAGGGGGCGGTGTCATGGGACTGAGCCCTCAACCAGTGGGATGTGACGCTATCTCCAGCTACAGAGTGTCAGAATTAGGTTAAATTGTAGAACGCCCAGCTGGTGTCCATGGAATGGCTTGGTGTGGGGAAAACCCACACAGATTTGGTGAAGTGAGGTGTTCCGTGTAAAAATTAAGATGAGACACCGGGTAAAGGAGAACTGTGAGCTTTTTTCCTAACACAAAGGCGTTGCTTTTCGTTTTCTTTTCAAAGAACTCCTGCAATCAATGATCTTGAGAAAGCACCTGCATTCACTCTTCTCTTTTCTACAAGAAGTCATTAGAGGTTAAAAAGCTCAGCTCTGAAGGAAGCTTGTCTGACCTGGTAACATGGCTTCAGCACTTAGTAAACGTAATAACTTCGTAGATGTTATGTAATCTCTTCTGACCTCAGAATCTTCAGCTCTAATATAGAAATATAACAGTAAGCACCTCCAGTGTTGCAAGTGAACTGAACATTAGAGAGAGGATACTGCGCATGCTACATACACAAATATAAAAATGATTAGATTATGAACCCAATGTAGCCAAGAATACAGAAACTTCTCAGTAATGCAGTGTCCTCCAAGAGATAAAAGAGATGTAGCTCCTCTCAGGGGTCTCTCTGGTGGCAAATGCAAAATGAAAATGCATAATGGGGGAGGCATTGGCTACCAGTGACACTGCTGGGAGAGGCAATCCAGCGCCTGTGGTCTGTGCACCCCCACTGGGCCACTTAGGAAGGAGTCTTGGGCAGGGAACACTTCCTCACCAAGAGGTAAGGAGTCTGCACAGCCTGTGCTGGACTTGTCACCTCTTCTGGGACTATCTTTTCCCATTCCAGTCTCAATGTGTTTTCCTTCGTTCTGCTTAAGCTTGGGCGTCATATGGCAGCTGGCCAACTCCACTGCTATACTTGTCCCCTGCAGAGGGGGTCAGGTTCTTTCTTCTACGGCATGAGAGGGGTGGGTGCAGGCCAACGGCCCTGCTTCAGCTGCCAGGGGGAACCCGCTGGCCATGGGGGCCAATGCCTACCGCTGAAGCTGATCTTGCTCTGTCTTCTCTATGTGAGTAAAGCATTGTTCCACCCAGTGCTTGGCTGCGTTGTGTTTTCCTTGGAGACTCCAATTCCAAGACGCAGTGGCAGAAGTGTTTAGGTTTCTGTCTCTGGTGATAGGAAACACATGCCGCTTGTGTGGCAGACACCATCCACTCAAGATAGACTCTCATCATCTCTGACACCGTCCTCACCTGCTGTACAGCAACCTGTTTATACGTAGAGCTTACGGCATCCTTCAGTAAAAATATATATAAAAACTCAATCCTCAATAAGATATATGTGTGCACAACCAGATACTATGGAGTTTTCACTCAAAGCTCAATGTTAGGTAGACCACAATTTACCTGACAGAGGGCATAGTCAGTGCCTAGTCAGCCTTGAAGATCACCTCTGCCTCCACCTTCCTGTCATCCCAGACATCTCTTTTCCTGCAGTCCATTCTGTTTCAGCCCTTTCATACACAGATGGCAAATGAGCACACAGAAAATGCTCAACATCCTTGCCATCAGGGAAATGCAAATTAAAAACAACAACCAGATACCAGTACATGCCTATTAAAATGGCCAAAACCCAGAGCACTGACAACTGCAAATGCTGAGGAGGACATGGAGCAACAGGAACCTTCATCCATCGCTGTTGGGAATGCAAGACAGTGCAGCCACTTTGGAGGAGAGTTTGGAAGTGTCTCACAAAGCTGGACATTTTTGGCCTAAGGTCCAGCAATGTCACTGCTTGGTATATACTTGAATGAATTGAAAACTTATATCCACACAAAACCTACAGATGAATGTTTATATCAGCTTTATTCATTATTGGAAAAGCTGGCAAATAAACAAGATGCCCTTCAAGAAAGAAATGGATAAACAAAACATTGTCTATTCAAACAATGGAATATTATTCAGCAATAAAAAAGAAATGAACTATCAAGCCATGAAAAAAAAAAATGGAGGAATCTTAAATGCATATTCCTTAGTAAAAGAAGCCAATTGGAAAAGGCTGCATACTGTATGATTCCAATTATGTGACATTCTGGAAAAGGCAAAACCAAGGAGATGGTAAAAACTTCAGTAGTTACCGGGACTTGGGCAGAGGGAGGGAGGAATGAATAGGAGCACAGAGGATTTTTAGAGCAGAGAAATTATGCTGTATGATACTGTAACAGTGGATAGATGTCCTTATACATTCGTCAAAGCCCAATAAAGATAAAACACACAGAGCGAACCCTAATATAAGCTGTTTACTTTATAATATTGTATCAATGTTGACTCATCAAACATAAGCAATGTCTCTCACAAATGCAAGATATTGATAACAAGGGAAAGTGTATGTGAACTTGGGTATGAGGGGGAATATTGGAACTTGCGCTATCTGCTGAATATATATATATATGTATTTTTTTTTATGGTGGGGAAGATTGGCCCTGGGCTAACATGTATTGCTAATCTTCCTCTTTTTGCTTGAGGAAGACTGCTGCTGAGCTAACATCTGTGCCAATCTTCCTATATTTTGTATGTGGGACACCGCCACAGCATGGCTTCATCAGTGGTACATAGGTCTGCACCCGGGATCGAGCCTGGGACACCCGGGCCACCAAAGTGGAACATACGAACTTAACCACTATGCCACTGGGCCAGCCCCATGCTGAATTTTTCTGTAAACTTAAAACTACTCTAAAAAGTACAGTCTATTAATAAGAAAATTAAATCCTAGAACAGGGAGTTATTTGAGTACTGATGGCTTTCTCCTTGCTAGGACCTAAGTTTGGTTTGGGTGTTTCCCATCTCATGGACTCAGGTGAAATGGCCTTTTCCTCTCACCCGAGAACAGAGGGGAAGGAATTGAATGCAATCCTGTCACTGGTCAAAGTGTAGCTGAGTAATGGGCTGGATTGCAACCCTGACCCAGAAAGTTCCCTTGGGGCTTCTGGAAGGAAAGGCCTGTCTAGTGAAAAGGGGTATGACAGGGCATATTTTCTCTCACTGTCTTTGGACATTTGGGGCCAAGAATAGAATAGTCTTGTGACAATGGACAGAACACTCTCACTATGAGAGAAAATGAAAATCTACCACTCCTGGAGTAGTCATGGGGTTGTTGATAGAGCCCTTTCATCCTTGAGCCACATGGGCTCTTGACACTCTGTTGTGGGAGATAATGAACTCTGTATTGTTTTCTGAAATTAAGGTAAAATTCACATCACGTAAAATTCACTGTGAAAAGGTGAATCACCCACAATTCAGTGGGGTTTAGGACATTCCCAGTGCTGTGCAATCATCACTGCTGTCTATACCAGAAGATTTCATCATCCTAAAGGAAACCCTGTACAAATTAAGCAGTCGCTCCCCATTCCACCCTACGCCAAGCCTCTGGCAACCAGGAAGGGACATTCTATCAATTGATCTGCCTTTTCTGGACTTTTTGTATCAATAGAAACGTAAAGATTCCTCCTTTTGTGTCTGCCTTCTTTCACTAGCATAATGTTTTTAAAGATTATACACACATCAGCAGTTCACTTCTTTTCATGGCTGATTCCTATCCCATTGCATGGATGTACCCATTTTTGTTTCTCCCTTCATCAGTTGATGGACGTTGCACCTTGGACTATTATGCGAAGGGCTGATGTGAATATTCCTAGACAAATCGTTGGTTGTATACCTGTGTTCGATTTTAGGGGGTAAATATCTAGGAGTGGAAGTGCCAGGTCATATGGTTATTCTATGTTTAACTATTTTAAACAAACTTAAAATTCAGGTTGAAATTTACTCCACAAAATTAAGTTTCAGCACCAAAAATAACAGCCATATTTTCTGTACTATTGGTAGAAAAACCCAAAAACAATTGCTTTGGTAGGTTTTCCAGGTTTTGCTTCTAAAGCACGATGAGACAGTAGATATAGTCTTGGAGGAAGACAGAAGAAAATAGACAAATCAGTTGCTGGTATCCATGACCTCTGACTCTGTCTTACCCCGAAACAGAGCTGTTCAGCATCCCCGCGACAAGCTTATGAAGACATAGGCTCAGCACAGGAATGTGAATAGCAACAAGCAGACAAAATTTTCTGCAGTAACCCCTCAGTGCTTTCTCAAGGGCCCCTTCTAATCATGAAGTTTTCCTCTGTATAAGCCATCCTTCTTTGTTGCTCTTTATGCCCTGCAACTTCTTGCAGAAGACTGAGTATTTGGAATAGGATGATGTGGACAATTGTGGATGTCAGGTTCTCCCCATCCCCAGCGTTTCTTGTTTCTGCTTATTACAATAGTCCTTGTTAGTTTCTTTAGTGAATTTTCAGATCCTCTCCTGCGAGTTCTGTATTCTTTGTCATGTGTGGCCCCTGAAGTCTTTGTCCCCTTAGCCCAAGGGTCAGCTAGGGTTTCTGAGTTTACCGGGTCTTCAGATGTCCTCCTTGGGAAAGAGGGTGAGTGAATTCTCTATGTGAGAGGGAGAGCAATCATATCCTTTGGTGAAAAGAAAGAGAGTGTGGTGCCAGCATCCACTTCTGCTTTCACTCTGGCACACAGAAGACTATGTTTCCTAGACCTCTTGGTTTTGGAAAGGATGTGTGGCACCTTCTGACCAATGGCATCACTTTTAAGCCAAACAATAAAAGAGGATGTGTAAGACCCTAGGTGCTCTTTCTGTCCTTTGGTGGCAACTAAAGAAGGCATCAGTTTCAGGTGGTGTACCAACAAGATCGTGGGGCCTCCATCAGCCTTGCCCCACGTGACTTAGGAAGCAGGGGTCCCTTCACCTCAACTATCAATGTATGATGTAAATCTGAGGAGAAATGCATCTTTAGTAATGAATTTCTCAATTGTTGTGTTTATTACCAGAGCATTACCTAAGTTATCCTGGATATTACAATGACCTACCCTCTCAGATCGTCTAACAGATAATTCTTCCAGACCAGCATTTGCCAAATCTCATGATGCTGTGTTCAGCATTAATGTCTCCTGATTGCTGCTTGTCACAGATGTGGCCCTGGAAAGAGACTGTGACGGGGAGGATTCCATGTGTAAGGTTTAAGGAAGGGTTCTGGGGAGATATCCCTATGGAAGTTAGCAAGGCGGGGATAGTTGAAGAAGAAGCTGAAGCACAAGACAGTTGCCACTGAGTCTCCGCCAACCCTCAAGGATCTCTGGAGCTGGGACGGCCCTTTGGTGTTGTCCCAAATTGAGACCAGGCTTCT
Source organism: Equus quagga (assembly GCF_021613505.1). Lineage (NCBI taxonomy): Eukaryota > Metazoa > Chordata > Mammalia > Perissodactyla > Equidae > Equus > Equus quagga. The sequence goes on from NC_060269.1 coordinate 71,625,780, forward strand.
TATTCCCTTATCGGCCAGACATGGGCCTCTGGCTGTCCCTCGAGAGGGCCGTGTCCTAAGGTTAGGTTGTTCCCTATGCTGTGGGCATGTCCTGTGAGGGAAAGAGCTGTGAGCTGTCCTCAGCCAACGTTCCCAGGAGCAGTGCGGTGGATGCATTGGCCTTGAGCATGACCCTGGGCTGAGTCTCAATGTTTCCATGGCACTTCTCCTTCACCATCATCTTCCTTCCCAACCCAGTTAATAATCTCACAAACTGAGAAGTCCTTGGGATGACATACATAGAGCTTCTGCATTTTCCTATGATTGGATGAGAGAACTCATTGGTGAAGACCAGAATCTCTCTCTCCAGAATCCAGACCCCTTACCAAGGGGCTTTGGTAGATCTCCAGAAGTGTTCCAACCTTAGCTGCAAATGCTGAAGTTGTTCCTAAAACAGTGGCTCCAGTTTTGCTCTAGTCTGGTCGTTGTAGTTAGAGAGAGTTCAACTCCCTAAGGAGAGTCAGAGTGGTCTCCAAGTTCTTGTGGTCACTGGGACAGGCCGTGTAGACATCAAAACCTAAGGGCATGTTGAGGAGTCAAGAGAGGTTCTCCTTGGTCTCCTCAATGGTGAAGGGAAGACCAGTACATCTTGGTACTTCTTCCAGAGCCACCAAAACCGAGGGGGCAGCAGTCGGGTGAATGGTCCAATCATGTCATTCAGGGACAAATCTTAAGGCGAGCCAAGCGAAAGACAGTGTTTGAGAGTCAGTTTTCCCATTCAGAGATCCTCCGGTCTCGGCAATTCGAGGTGGTATGAATATGGTTCCCAGGGCTCTGGAATACTCTGACATGAATCCCTCACTGTGATGAGACAGATCACCAAGAGAGGCTTTCAGAGCACTGTGAGTGGGGTGAGGTGGCAGTTAGCTGGATGGTATGGCTGTCAATGGGAGAGTTTTTTCTTAGCTCCTGTAAATGGAAGATGCATCAATGAATGGACCACGTGGCAAGATATTCTTGAGGGATGTGAGTGAGGAGTACAATCCCATGTCATACACCACTTTGGAAAGACTGAGTTCACTGCTAATGTGATCTTGTTTTCACTTACACTGGAAGACGAGATGCAAGCACCCATCCCCACCTTACACCTGCAACAGTTTAAACAGAGCCCGGCTTTCCAGTTCCTCAAACATTTTGAGGATTTCTCTCTGACACTGTATGTACCTGAGGTATTTCAAGAGATTCACATTATTTTCTCTTCCCTTTAGTTAGCTCTTAGGAAGCCAGTTTTGGTAACTCATACTTTGCTTCAAAAATAAACTTGTCATCCAGATTTTCCAGCTGCTTTACTCATGGACTTCAGCAAACAATTTCCAAATTGGAAACCCAGAGATAGGATAAATTGTCCCTCCTCTGCCACAGCTGTACCCATGTGACTTAGTGAATGTTGCTACCTGCCGGGTCGGCTCTCAGGAGCATCCCAGCCCTGGAGGAGACACTCGTGGGACACCCATGCCTTCATCCTGGCCCTGGACTAGCCCTGGGACCTGCCACAACTCTTTCTCCCTTGAGGAACAGCACAGCCTTCCCCGCCTTCCTCTGGCAAGTCTCTTTCCTGGGTGGCTGTGCTGCATCAGCCAGGGCCTGGGCTGCCAGAAACCAGGATTTATCCTCAGCTTCTGGTTGTGCTGAGACGGCCTCCCTGGCAGAGTCCAGCCTGTCGAGTGTCTGAGTGACACTTGAAGCCATCAGGAAGGAGGGGATAACTCAGAAGTGACAAGCGACTCATCTGGTCCTTGCTTACATGGTGTTTCCTGGGGATGAAGCTCAAAAGGCCAGGTGGTCACCCTTTAGCTGTTGGTTATCAGGCGGGTTCTCCGGTTGAGCCAGACCAGTGTCTGTTTGACACACACATGGGGAGCATTTCTGGATTATACTTGGTGAAGCTGTGTCCGTGCACATCCACAGATTAGTTTGGTGGCATTGCACGCAGGACCCCCAACTCACACCCTTCTTAGGCCTCATCTTTCCAACTTCCCAACAGGAATGGTTCACACCTCGATAACAGAACCACAGCACAAGACTGTGGAAAAGACCCCAGTCACCCTAGGGGCTACATGCTTCATGGGCTCAGGCCCAGCAACCACTTTAGGAAAAGCCAGTCAAATTACACCAGAGTGTGTAAACTGGTGATTGTACAAGACCATGGACCTGAGAACCACACAGGCCCAGAGGTCACCCTGGGCAGCAAGGAACACTGTGGGGTCATTCCTGGTCAGGATGATGGTCTGTTGTCCTGGAAAACCAGAGCTCACCTGGGATCCATCAGGTCCAGCCTGAAAGGAGTGGCTTTGATGGACCTGACAGAAAGGCTAGGGACATCTAGGGACTTTCTGCCCTAAGAAAGAATTGCATGCGGAAGTACAGGAATGCTGAAAATCCTAGTTCACAGGGAGCACCAGGTTCATGGAGGGAGACCCGGCTGTGGCGCTAAAGCTGCCTCCCCAATCTTTCCCCTTGGAGAGAAAATAAGCAAGAAATGGGAATCAGAGTCACGGACCCGAATCCCTGGAGGACCAAGCCCAGGTCAAAGGTGGACAGGGAGACCCTAGAGGGGCCCAGAGAGGGAGAGTCCTGCCTGCCCTTAGTCCATTTGCACAGGACCTTCCTCTAGCCTCGCCCTCTCCACGTGCACATTTTGAGGTTTTACAGGATTTTCCCCACTTACAGTGGATGCAATTCCAGGGGATGAATCAGAAAACAAGCTTCTCATTTGGGCAAGAGGAACTGGGAAAATGTTCCCTCGTCCAAGTGCAGAAATTCCTGGGCAGGAATTGTGCTAGGCACAGGCCAGGGCCAGCTTTTTTCTTGTTGAGGAAGGTTAGGTCTGAGCTAACATCTGCAGCCATTTTTGCTGAGGAAGACTGACCCTGAGCTAACATCCGTGCCCATCTTCCTCTAGTTTATATGCAGGACACCTGCCACAGCGTGGCTGGACAAGGGGTGCGTAGGTCCGCGCTCGGGATCTGTACCAGCAAACCTCAGGCCGCCAAAGGGGACCATGGGAACTGAACCTCTGCACCACTGGGCTGGCCCCAAGCAACTGCTACTTTTAAAGACACCCCCGTTTCTGTGGCTGTTGTTCTGCCAGAGAAAGTCCCTCCAACGTCTCAGCCCCGGGAGATCGGAGGGACCAATTCTGCTCCAGGACCAGGTGTACCACACTGCAATGATCCTGTGCTCTGAGTGAGGGGGACACGGGACTGTCCTTCAGCAGCCAGGGACGGCACTGGCACTTCTCCCTTCACCACATACCCTGAGCTGAGGACTCTGCGATGTTTCTGAATTGAAGGAGGAATGCGAGATTCTGGATCTCATTTCCATGAGCACAGAGAGCGAAAGAACCACACGCCCACTCCCAGGCTGAGAAAAAACCAGAAATTTAATAGAATACCCAAACTTAGCATTTATCATTGACAACAAAAACATGGCCCCTCTAAAGAGGGAAAATAGGCACTGGGGAACATGTGTGAGGGAGATGGTGGGATCGTCCACTCCCTTGTGGCCTTCAGGGACCCCCAGGAAATGGATCACAAAGTTTTCATTCACATCAGCATCTGAGAGTTGGCCCCGTGCACCTGAGTGTCCCCGCTGTGTCCCTGGTGTAGTTCAGCTGGTCTAAGGAGCGTCATCTGCCACCACCGTTGGGCTCTTTTTTGGGGGCCTAGTGTCTGGATAGAGCGTGGAATTTCCTACGGGGCCTCCCCCAGAATCACAGCATACTCTACCCCTTCCCTGCACCCACTGTACCCTGTGACCCGGCCCCGGTGCTGAATGCTCAGCCAATAGCACCCCATGTCCCTGACACAGGGGCTGATATTTAGTGTCACCCACTTCACAGAGGAACAAACCAGTCCCAGAAATGCGAGGGGAATCACCCCTGACAGGACTGCTCAGCGGTGGAGCTGGGGCCCCAGCACCACAGCTGTTTGACTCCCCTGGCCCAGACTTGGCCTGAATCTGTACTGAGCCCCTGGATTCAGCCACTGCCAGTCCAGACACTCACTCAGCCCTGGGCTGGAAGATGAGTGGCTCTTCTTGTCTTTGAAGAAAAGTCGAATCTTTCTGGTCCACTGGTATTGTGGCTCCAGCTGACAGGACAGGCAGTAGCTACAGCACAGAGTGGAGTTGTGGGCTCCCAGGAGCCACACCTGAGCTGTGCCTCCCAGAGCCTCCCAGCAGCTGGAGTCCCAGGGCCCTAGGCGTTGCCATGCAGCCAGATCTGAGGCTGACCATGTATCCACGGCCATGGACACTGGAGCTGGTCTGCAGAGAGAGTCTGCCCTGACATCACCCAACTCCTGCCCCGCCTCACCTCACCTCCTCGCTCAGGGGCTCCATGGCCTGGAACCAGGTCCCAAAGTGCTGATCGGGCTGCACGGTGTACAGATTTGCAGCCTTCTGGACCAGCTTGATGTCCTTGATGAATTTAAATTCCTGGGACAGAGGAAGGACAGGATGGAGACATGGCCTGGGTGGGGGACCCTGCAGGGCTCTTGGAGGGGGTGAGGAGGGGGACAAGGAGCCTCTGTGGGGCATTTGCCAACTTGGGAACTCTCCTTCCCTGCAATTCCAGTCAGGACATGCCTGTTCTCACAGTTGGCCAGAAATAGATCCTCTACCAGGAAGGGGTCCTTGATGCCAGCCCTTCCCCACCCGCCAATGCCATAGGATCCCCAGCTCTGTATATAGAACTCTGCAAATAAATGTCAGACCCCAGGGATTGAGCTAGAGGGCTTCTTATGTAAAGGGGGGCTCTCTGATTCCCACACACCCACTCTCACCACAGTGAGGCCGCAGCTCCTTACCTCATTCCGGCAGCTGAGCACATTCCCCTGGAAGGCTGACAGCCAAAGTCCATCAGAATCAGCCCCCTTAGCCCAGAACTAGCCCCCACCCTCTTCCAGTGTTGCACTGCTGCCAGTGGGCAGGCCCTTCCAGAGACCGTACTTGGACCTGGGCCAGGCTCTAGGCTCCAGACCTTGGGGCAGAGAAGCTGAGACCTTGTAATCTAACCCTCTCTGAGGACACATGGGGAGACTGAGGCCTCAGGCAGGAAGGGACAGCTCAGCCGCTGATGTGCTTCCTGACTTGGAGGGGCCCGACTTCTCTTCCCTCATGGGCAGGGCCAGAGGGAGAGGCTGAGTCCAGCTCAGACACCACCTCCTGTTCTCACACAACCAGGCAGCTCTGAGCCTCAGCAGCCCAGGGAGCCTGGATGGTGGCCTAGGCAGAGCCTCCCATCACTGGTTGCCGAGATGGGCCTGATGCCCTGACTTCCACAGGAGGCTGGGCGGCTCTGCAGAGGACCTTTCCAAGTGTGAGAGCTCAGGGGTCAGGCAGGACTCTCTCCTCCCAAACCCTCAGGAGCCTGGTCCCATGGCCCCACCTCCAGGCTCACTCACCTCCACATAATAATCCATCTCATCATGCAGCAGCTCCAGGTACCTGAAGATCATCTCGAGGGAGGGGATGACACCCACTCCATCAAGGTGGGGATGGTGATGAGTTCCAGCACTCAGGTGCCCCCATGAACCCTCCCCTGAAACACCTTACCCAAGCCCCCTGCCCACCCCAGACTCCTACATACAGTAGCCTAGGACCCTCAGGAGCCCCCACCACACACAATTCCCTCCTCCCCTCCCCTCCAGGAACACCAAACTCCCCCAGTCATGTCCCAGGGCTGGCTGTGGGCCAATCCCAGGGGGTGTGGCCCCTGCCCCTCCCAACCCCAAAACCATCCTGCTCCCAGCCCTTCCAGGCCTCCTCCTGCTCACTGCCAGTGCAGGCACTTCAGGCTCGGCAGCCACAGCAGATGCACTGGAGAAGGAAGGCCCCTCTCCTGGGGGAGGCCTCCAGCTGGGAGGGGGAGTACCCTCTCCTCTGACTCCTGGGCACCTCCCCCACAGGCACCCTTACCTGCTGACGCCACCTCTCCCGGGCTCCATGGTGGGCCCTCTGTGCAGTGGCCAACACGGAGGTCACCTCCTGTCAGTGACGAGGACAGCGTCAGAGAGGTCCTGCTCCCCTCCACATGTCCCCCAAGGCCCCTGACCTTAGACCCTGGCCATCTGGCTCCAGTCCCCTGCTGCCTCTGCTGTTTCCACCTCCAGGGCGCTCTGATTCTAGATGAGTCCCGGCTCCAGGACTCACTCTTGTGTGACCTTGGGCCTGCCTAGGCCTCCCTGAGACTCTTTCCTCATCAGGAAAGAGTGAGGAGAACTCCACCTGCCTCCAGCGCTCTCCTGAGGACTCCGTGTCATCTGACTGTCATCATTGCTCTCCCCTCACCTCTCGAGGAGAAGCCAGCACAAATCTCCTCCCATTCCTGTACTCCCTTGGACGGTATCACCCCACAGTGAGGCCTGCACCACGTCATCTAGCTCCATTTCCCAGAGGAGGAGACCGAGGCCCACAGAGGGGAAGAGACTTGATCAAGGACCCACTGAGGAGAGGCCACTCTCCCTCCCAACCAGATCCCTGTCCCTGCTGGCTTCACCCCTCGCCCTGCCCCACCACTGACCATGGTCCCGACCTCTGCACTCCCAGAGTGTGTCCCAACAACAGCCAAACTGAGACATGGAGGGAGAGGGCAGAGGGTGTTGGTGGGGGCTGTGCAGCATCTCCTTCCTGCCCCACTGACAGGGGTCTCTGAACCCCAGGATGGCCTTACCATAGCCTCACTTCCTAGGATGCCCTCAGGATGTTCCCGGCCCCCTCGCCCACCCCTCCTCCCAGATCTCCAGCCCCAGGTTACCTTCAGGAACAGTCTCTTGCTCATGTTCTGCTCTCCCCTGCACCACTTCTTAAAGGTGTAGGAACTCTCCCTGGGGGAGTGGGGAAAGAAAGAAAGAAAGACTATGGGGTGGTTGAAGGGCAAATCCCGTTTGTTTGAGATCCCAGAAGATCCAAACAACCTGGGGCCTGGATGAGGGATTTCACTGGGTTGCTCTGAGCCCCGAGGTCCCCATGGGACTGGGGAGGGGCCTCTCCTGTTCTCACCTGGGGCCTCCATTCCCATATCTACCACACAGATCTGTTTTGAACACTCTTGGTTTCAGTTGGATTGAGATTTCTGTTGCTGCAAAGGAAACACTTGAGAATCTCCAACTGGGCTCAAGTCAGGATCTGATATTGAAGGAAATGAATTCCTTGGCAGAACTGCTGGCCTAAGGGCCCTGAGAGACTCAGAGACCCAGGAACCAGATCAGTCTGTATCCCAGGCATTCACTGTCTCCCAGGTGGTCTCAGCTGAGTGCGGGGGTCATGGAGACCCAAGGCCGGCTGCCAGGTCCACTTCACCCTCGTGGTGCTTGGATGGAGAGCAGCCTACCCACCTGGAAACTTGTCCCCAGGTCTCTTTGAGATGCTTAATGGCAGGGCTCTGCAGAGCAGAAAGGATTGTGTGGAAGGATGAGAAGTTTCTGAGGAAGGGAAGAGATTGAGTTGTGAGGGGGTGCTGGAGCTCTCCAGCTCTGGATTCTGTACCCTCATGGACTTCTCCTGTCCTGGATGAGACAGATGCCCAGGAAACCCAGGGAGGGCACACCTGGGACCCGACGAGAAACACTGCCAGGCACAAGGATTTTTAGCTCAACACAAGGAAGGAGCACAGGAAGGAAGTGAGCTTGCCACCACCAGGACCTCAAGTCAAGGTCAGTGTGGCCCTGGCAGGAGGGTCTAGCGACAGTTCAGGGACTCAGACCACACACTTCAATCTCGACAGCTGAGAAACAAGAGGCAATTCCCATGACTCCAGACAGGGCCTCCATGGGCCTCCCATGACTTACCTCGGCCACATGAATCCACAGCTCCACCACCCTGGCCCTTTCCTGGGCTGTCATGCCCTGGGCCCCGAGGCACGTAGCGATGACACTGTTGGTCAAGGTGTTCGTGTGTGCCACAGTGTCACGGATGGTGGGTGCCAGTTACTCGCGGTCCCTGTTGTCTCGCTGGGACCAAATGGAGCCCAGGCAGTGGGCAGGCACTAATTTCTTGAACAACTCCTGAGGAAGATTCAGAGTGTTGCCAGCACTGCCTCACCCCAGCTCGGCATCCATGGTCCCCCACAGTCCCAGGCGGGTTGAGGACAGAGCGGGAGCTCAGGAAGCAGAGGATGTGACCTCTGAGTTGTGTGGGACTCCCACACAGGGTTTTGTCTGTGTCCGCTGAAGGTGCCAGCACAAGATGACCCGGGATACAGTGCTGTGCAGAAGGGAGGGCATTTGCTCCCAGCCCCATCTCACTTCCTCCAAGCTCCGGAACACTGCCCTCACCAGCCCACCCCAAGGGACATCTTCCACCCATCCCAGACCCCCTAGGGTCCCACTCCCCAGTCCCATGCACATTCCCCCGAGGCAGGGAGAAGCACCGTCTTTGTGTATTGTTTCCACTGGAGTCAGAACACATCAGGTGCCTGATACATGCTGAGGATTTGAAGGCACCCTAGGCACATGCATGATCGGCCCAAGGACCTGGCAGCACTTCAGTGAGCTCCCTCCCTCACCAAAGGTCCAGAGGCTGCCCAACTTCCTCTCTGTTCCACCTCATTCATCGGCACAGCCACCCCATGCAGCAGGTGCCCTTAGTGTCTGGCTCTGCTGTGCACGTGGGAACAGCGGGTGCTTGGGGTTAAGAAAGTGCCCAAGTCACAGTGTTGGTAACGGGGGAGCAGGAATGTGGACCTAGATCATCTGGTTTTAGATCACGGAATCACAGGTGTGGGTCAGTTCATGGCACTGGAAGGCACAGCCCCCCTGCCCTGCAAGCCCCGCTGCTCACCGCCTCCATCCTTGTCAGCTGCTCTGCCAGCAGCTGGGGAGGGAAGTCCAAGAGGTTCGGCTTCTCCTCCCTCAGCTGTTTTTTGGTGGTCACAGCCCAGGGTCCAGTGGGCTCTTGTTCAGGAGCTGGCACTGGGGCTGAAGTTGCTAGTGGCCCTTCCTCCAGCCCTGTAGGGTCTGATGCAGAGCATGCTGCCTCCAGCTCTGCCACAGGTGGTGGGGCTTGAGCTGGAGCTAGCTCTAGCCCAGGGGCTGCCTCTGGCTCTGGCTCTGGCTCTGGCTCTGGAAGTGACAGGAGCTTTGGAGCTGGCTCTGGAGTAGGATAAGGAGAAAGTGTCACCCACACACCTGAAAGTTCCTGTGCCTTTCCAAAGACAGGAAAGACTCCACTGCCTTTAAGGAAATTCCAGCCCATGAACCCCAGCACAGACAGTCTTCCAACACTGCAGTGCCCTCACCTTTCTGCTCAGGATCAATGGCCTTGAGAGGCTCCAGGTGGCCCGGCAGATGGTAGGCTTGGCCCTCCGGGTCTGAGCCACCAAAGCTGATGTGACCAGTGGCCAGCCTCACCATTCAACAGGGAAACTGCAGGGGCTCCCTGAAATCCTGCCCTTGGTCCAGCCAGCTTCCCAGCATCAGATAGATAGCACTGTGGGGAGACAGATGGGCCATAGTGTCCGAGGCCCGACCTTTCCTTAAACACTGCCCTCCCAAGGCACCCTGGTTAGCATCTGGGCTCCTGTGCCAGCCCATTCCCTCTAGAGGAGAGCCCAACCCCAGCTCTGATCCATGGCTGGCCGTCCTGGCAGTGGCAGGACTGCTCATCTAGCAGGTTGAACACACAGTCTGTGGGAGTCTCTTGTTCCCACTGACACTCTTCTCTCAAAGGGTCTGGACACAGCCCACCCCACCCAGCCCTCCATGCACGTGGGCAGCTGGACTGAGGACGGAGGCAGAATTTGAGCAGCTTGCTCAGGCACCTTCTGCTCTGGACCTGGTGGTGGTGGTCACAAAGAGTGGATGTGGAGAAAGGGAGTCAGAAGGAGCTGGGACTCTGGTGGAAATGTGTCTCTAGGGGACAACTCAGCCCAGCCTCCATTCTGGTTCTGAGGGGCCCTGGGGCCATCCACAGCTCTCAATGACTCCTGTCCTCCTGGAATGGAAGCCACCAGAACTCAGCCCTCCCATGGGAATCTAAAGATGAGTGAGATGCAGGGTTCTGCCAGGCCTGCCACAGCCACAGCCTCCATCCTCTCCCCATACTCTGTTATCTAGAGACAGGAGGCCCTCCTTCTGGACCCAAAGATCACTCACTTTTTTTTTGGATTACTTGTGAATTGATGTTATCATAGTTTACAAAATTGTGACGTTTCAGCTGTACACTATTATTTGTCAGTCATCTTATAGGTGCACACTTCACCCTTTGTGGCCACCTCACTCCCCCTTTTCCCCAGTAACCAGTAATCTGTTCTCTTTATCCATGTGTTTGTTTATCTTCCACAACTGAGAGGAACCACACAGTTTGTCTTTTTCTCTCTGTCTTATTTTGCTTAACATGATACCCTTAAGGTCCATCCATGTTGTTGTCAATGGGACGATTTTGTCATTTTTTACAGCTGAGTAATATTCCATCAGACCACTCACTTTTTTAGTTGGTCCTGTGGAGAATCATCCCACTCACAAGGGGAGAAGGTGCTTCCAGAACTCCCATAGGGTATGAGGACATCACACGGGATGGATGGTGGACGGGACCTGCTACCAAGGCCAAATATGACTGTCTGACACTCAGACTAGACTTGAAGCCCAGGGAGGGTCTCTCCTTCATTCAGTGAGTTACACTCAGTGTCTCCAGATGTCATGCCAGAGTAGGTGCTTTATATACCTTGTTGATTGAACTCCATCCAGCACCATCCTAGATATATGAGGTGTCCTGGGACCACCCCATTGCTCCAGAGATCCATAAATTGCTACTCCAAGGACAAACAGCAAGGCCAGAAGGATGGAATCTCAAACTCCTTGACAGGGTGCTCTGCATGTGCTTTCCCAAACTCAGAAAGGCCACAAGCCAGTGATGGCACAGGAAGACTACTTTTCATGGGACATAGAGAAATAATCACCAACAACAACCCCAGCATGGCCCATAGCCCTCTCAGAGTCAGGCAACAGGGAAGCACCTGGATGGCTGATCCCATTCATCCCTGGGAGAACCCTAGCAAGTTCATCCTCCCCCACCACACTGTCCACAGGAGCCAACTGAAGCTAACAGTGATGTGGTGACATTCCCAGCTGACAGTGGGCAGAGTCACCACTGTGCTCAGTAGGAGGAGGGCAGTCACTTGGGAAACAGCTGGTCCAGGACCCGGTGGGTTGTGCCGAAGACCAAGTAGTTGCTCGTGGATGTGGTACCACTGCAGGTGACTCTACCTGGGAAGGCTGGTACCGGGGACTCTGACAGGTGCTCCATCCTGCCTGTCTGGAGGGCATGCATCCTGTAGGCCTCGGTTAGACAGAAACTGGACTCACCTTCACGCTAGGTGGGATGAGGAGAGACATAGAGTCAGTGGCACCACCGTGAACCAACAGGAGGCTCGAGGTCTGCAGCTCACCCAGGAACTCCTAGCACCCGCCAGACATGTGCCACAGGAGAGACAGGGGCTCCCACACTCAGCAAGGTTCTTGGCTTTCAAAGTACAATCTGACTTTGGGCGGGCGAAGGATTCAACATTCATCTCCCTCGAGGCCATTTGCTCACTGAGGAACGACTGACCTCCCTCTGTGAAGAGCACCAGCCCAGGGAATCCTCAACAGACACCCACTCTCTAGAGAGGAGAACAGAGGCTTAGGCATGCCAAGTGGCATCTCAAGGTCCTGTGGGTGAGAACTGAGAACTGAGAATGACCGAGGGACATTCCTCTAAACTACCTGAGGCTTCATCAGACCCTGACCTGGAGGGAAATGTTATGTGGCCACCTCATCCCTCCCCAATCTGGAAGCAGTGCACAGGGCAGTGACACACTCTGAGAATCCCTTTGACTTCAAAAACATGCTGATGGTTATTTCTCTTACATCAAAGGGAATTTGGAGACCCTCATGATCGAGGTTCCATGTTCCAAAAAAGGCAAAATTCAAAGATACTCAGGGCCTAGTGGGAAGTGACAATGACATCAATGTTTTCTCTAATCTTCCTCGGAAAATGCAGAGTGCCCTCCTACCCTCCTATGCAGCTGGTGTGGAGAAGCGGAAGTCCAGATTCCTTTGGGAATGAGACTGTGGGACACTCAGGTGGGACAGCCCTGTTAGGGTCCCAGTAGAATGGCAGTTTGAGTTTGGATTCTAGGCCGGCCGTGGTCATCTCAGGGTCCTGGGTGGGAAGACCCCTCTGTGTCCACTCTCACCTCAGAGAAGCCCTCGTGATTGATGGTGGCGCAGTGCTGCTGACCCCTGTCCAGACAGATGGAGTACCCAAAGCCATCCGCCAGCTCTTCGAGCACCTCCTGTGTGCAGCTCTGCAAAGACAGTGCCAGAGAACTGTGCCGTGAGGTCTGAGGGGCCTGCCTTGACTTGGCCAGAGGAGGAAACCCCAGCACAGATCAGGTACCAAGCAGCATCTGCATAGACCTCCAGCCAGGGAGGGAATGAGATGACACCCAGAGGGCTTGGGACTAACCTATGGGTAGAGGAGCTTGGTACCCAGCACTCACTCTCCCATCCTGCTAGCAACCACCTAGGCTGGGAACATGACACACTGCCAGGGTTCTAATGCTGAGCAAATTGCTCCTACCCAGGGTGGGTCCCCGCTCAGCCCCGCCGTCCCTCACTCACTCCCCTCCGACACACAAGGACGCTCAAAGTGGTGTGGGGGTGGCATCCAGTTGTGGTCTAACCCGGGTGGCCTGCCCTGTGTTACCTGAGGGCTCCTCCTGACAAATGGCCAGAGGCAGTGCAGGTGAGGGCCAAGCCAGTGGCTATAGTGACTGAAAATGCTGTTTTTCTTGGGTTCCCTGAAGACAGAGCCTCCACAACTCGGGAGACAACAGGAGAATATGCTGTCCTCTTGAATGTCTCCACTCAAGTGAGCTCTGTAGGACACTATGTCTAGAATGTGGGCGCCTGGAGACCAGTGTGCTAAGTTATGTTGGGGTCTGTCTCAAAGGAAGTGAGGTCACTTCCTCAGGGTTCCCTTACCTTGGCCCCTTATTCAATCACACCCACCCAAAACCCCTCTGGGATCTTGGCTACTCACTCTGTTTGCCCATGTCCTCTCCATAACTGCACACCAATACCCATCACAGCGCCCCACTCAGGACCTTGATGGAACCAGGGTTCCAGCTTGAGGACATGCAGCTGAGTTCCGACCACTTTTTTCCTACAAACTCTGTATCCTGGAAATGCCATTGTGCCTCCCAGGGCCTCCTCAATCACCCAACCTGCACGATGGGGATGATGCCAGAAATATCTCCCTTGTGACATCCTCAGGTGTAGAAGAGACAATAGCAACAACCCCTGTGGTCTGGTTTCCACGTGTTTGATGCACACACTTAGAGATGAAAGAATGATAAGAAGGGGTGGGATGTAGTGTGGAGTACCCCTCAAAACAGGCCTGGTTTCCAGCTCTGTGACCTTGAGAAAGTCACTGCCTCTCTGGGTCTCATTTTCAGGTCTGCACAGAGGGAATGATCGGCCAACAGACAGTCAGCATCTCAGATTTTCAGCCCCTGCTTCAGAGAGACCTTGAGGCAGAAACACGCAGCCGAGCCGTGCCCCCTTCCTGGCACACAGAATTTGTGAGATGTTAAGGATTTGTACTCTTTGGGTGCAAGCTCTTGGAGCAATGTCATCAGAGAGTGATGGCAAAAAGCAGAGTCTACCAGTTCCCACCACCTGGCCCTGCCGTGCCCCCATCTGCCCTCCTCTCCCTTCTCAGGCTCCTTCTGGCCACACCACCACCTTTCTGCCCTTCTCTGGTCTCACTCACTTCTTCCTGTGAGTCTCTGCACAAGTGGTGCCTTCTCCCTGACACTGAAACTGTTACCAGACACAGGCAGGCATGCCTCTCATCTGTCACTCTGCTCACAGCAAATGTCACCTCATTTCCAGATCTGCACCTTTAAGAGGGAAATTATGGGAAATTCAGATATTTCTGTTCACTGGCATGAAACCTTGCATGGTCTCCTGTTTGACTTAGAATCAGACCCAACTGCCTTGTGTCGGCCTATGTGGTGGGCAGCCTCCACCACGGCTCCCGGTGCTCACTGTCTTCTGTTGTGTGCATCCTTCTGAAACCACACAGTGGTTAGGAACTGGCTTCTGAACAACAGAATGCAGCCAAGGTGATGGGATGGCACACTACCAAGGGCTAAGAACAAAAAGCCTGGCCCTTCCTTCTTACTCATATTCTGCAGCCCCCCCTCTTTCCCTCCTCATGTTTCCATCTCCCTCTCTCTCTGCATCATATATCTCTGGAACTAGGGGAGCAAGTGTGCATGTTTTCAGTTGCCATATGTAGAGGCTCCATAGGAGAGAACGGAGGGAATGATCGGCCAAGGATGGGCAGGAGAACCTGAGTTTGAATTTGGATTCTGGGCCGGCCCTGGTCATCTCAGGGCTCTGGGTGGGAAGACCCCTTTGTGCCCACTGTCACCTCAGAGCAGCCCTGGTCACTATTGTTGGTGCGGTGGAGCTGCCCCCTGTCCAGGGAGATGGAGTACCCGAAGCCATCTGCCAGCTCTTCAACCGCCTCCTGCATGCATCTCTGCAAAGACAGTGCCCGAGAGCTTGGCCAAGAGGTCTGAGGGGCCTGCCTCAACTTGGCCAGAGGAGGAAACCCCGGCACAGATCATGTACACAGTAGCATCTGCGTAGAGCTCCAGCCAGGGAAGGAATGAGATGACACCTAGAGGGCTCGGGACTAATCTATGGGTAGAGGAGCTTGGTACCCAGCACTCACTCTCCCATCCTGCTAGCGACCACCTAGGCTGGGAACATGACACACTGTCAGGGTTCTAACACCGAGCAAACGTCTCATGCTCAGGGTTGGTCCCCGCTCAGCCCCGCCATCCCTCATTCCACTCCCCTCCAACACACAAGGAGGCTCAAAGTGGTGTGGGGGTGGCATCCAGTTGCAGCCTAACCTGGTTGGCTTTCCCTGTGTTACCTGAGCGTTCCTCCTGCCAATTGGCCAGAGGCGGTGCAGGTGAGGGCAAAGCCAGTGTCTATAGTGACTGAAAAGGCTCTTTTTCTTGGCTTTCCTGAAGCCAGAGCCTCCACAACTCGGGAGACAACAGGAGAACATCCTCTTCTCTTCAGTGTTGCCACTCACGTGGGCTCGATAGGATGCTATGTCTAGAATGTGGGCGCCTGGAGACCAGTGTGCTAAGTTCTGTTGGGGTCTGTCTCCAAGGAAGTGAGGTCACTTCCTCAAGGTTCCCTTACCTTGGCCCCTTCCTTCAATCACACCCACCAAAAACCCCTCTGGGATCTTGGCTGCTGACCCTCCTTGCGCATGTCACCTCCAGATCTGTACACAAATAGCCGGCACAGATCCCGACACAGGACCTTGAGATGGAACCAGGGTTCCAGCTTGAGGACATGCAGCTGAGTTCCGACCTCTTTTTTCCTACAAGCTCTGTGTCCTGGAAACGCCATTGTGACTCCCAGGGCCTCCTCAATCACCCAACCTGCACGAGGGGGACAATGCAGGAAATATCTCCCTTGTGACATCCTCAGGTGTAGAACAGACAATAGCGACAACACCTGTGGTCTGGTTTCCATGTGTCTGATGCACACATTTAGAGATGAAAGAATGATAAGAAGGGGTGGGATGTAGTGTGGAGTACCCCTCAAAACAGGCCTGGTTTCCAGCTCTGTGACCTTGAGAAAGTCACTGCCCCTCTGGGCCTCATTTCCAGGTCTGCACCTTTAAGAGGTGGAAATTAGGGGAAATTCAGATATTTCCTTTCACTGGCATGAACCTTGCACAGTCTCCTGTTTGACTTAGAATCAGACCCAAGTGCCTCGTGTCGGCCTATGTGGTGGGCAGCCTCCACCATGGCTCCCAGTGCTCACTGTCTTCTGTTGTGCACGTCCTTGTGGAACCACACAGTGGTTAGGAACTGGCTTCTGAACAACAGAATGCAGCCAAGGTGATGGGATGGCACACAACCAAGGGTTAAGAACAAAAAGCCTGGCCCTTCCTTCTTAGTCATTGTCTTTAGTCCCCTCCCTCTTTCCCTCCTGTTTCCATCTCTCTCTCTCTCTGCATCTTATATCTCTGGAACTGGGGGAGCAAGTGCACATGTGTTCAATTTCCCTATGAAGATGCTCCATAGGAGAGAACGGAGGGAATGATCGGCCAACAGACAGGTGGGAACTCAGACTTTCAGTCCAAACAAACCCTGTCAACATGCATGTGAGTGAACTTGGGAGCAAACCCTCCCCGAATCGAGCCACAATAGAGCCACAGCCCCTGCTTCACAGAGACCTTGAGGCAGAGGCACCCAGCTAAGCTGTGCCCCATTCCTGGCACACACACTTTGTGAGATGTTAAGGATTTGTATTTTCTAGGTGCAATGTCTTAGAGCAGTGTCATTAGAGAGCGACGGGAAAAAGCACAGTCTGCCAGTTCCTGTATTCTGGCCCTGCCTGTCCCCATCTGCCCTCCTCTCTCTTCTCAGGCTCCTTCTAGCCACACCGCCATCTTTCTGACATTGTCTGCTCAGACCCACTTCTTCCTGTGAGTCTCTGCACCAGCGGTGCCTTCTCCCTGACACTCAAACTGTTCCCAGACACAGGCTGGTGTGCCTCTCATCTGGCACTCTGCTCACAGCAAATGTCACCTCTGTGAGGCCTTTCAGAGCCTCCCAGGCACAGGTTCCATTGTCACAGATCTCTCACCTGCAAGGGCATCTCACGATGTCCTCCTTCTTGGTCTCATCTGGATAAAGTGAGTCCATGAAGGAGGTCTTTCTGCTTGGCGAATGCACAGGTAGCTTCTTCCGGTTTCCTCAGGATCATGAGTGTCTCTTCTGGGCTAAATGTTTCCCCTCCCAAGTCCATTGTGAAAGGAAACTCTCATTCCCTTGCTTTCAAGGGTCTGGTTTCCCCAAGAACACAGGGAGACTCCCCTCTCCCTGGAATGCAGCACCAGCCCCTACACCCACACCCAGAAAATTAGCACCCAGCTTGAAACACCACCAGATCCTGAAGTCAGTTCCTGCTGAGGCCCCCCATCCATTTTGTAACCCCATGGTAACTCCTGAGCTCACCTTTTCCCTGAGACACAGCTCCCAGCCTGCCCTTGGCTTCTTACAGGAACAGTGGGATTTCCCAGAATCACTCCCAGCCTGGGCAAGAAATGTTTTGAAATGTTCTCTATGTATTTTCCAGGACATGGGATATGGGGAGAAGTCATTTTGGTTGTGTATGTGCAACAGTTTTGATGCGAATAGCATCTTTTTCAGACAGAGATCAAAGAGTGGGCCTACTGGGTGTAACAAGAAAATGGATATGCTGAGCCATCGTCTTCATGGTGTGAAGTCTTAGAGAGCAAAGAACATGGTTAATAACAGAGAATATGGAGCCAACATCTTATGTTCAAATTCCACCTCAATCACTTCCTGGATATTGGTAGAGGACAAGGTACTTACCTCATTGGTGTCTCAGTTTCTTCATCTGTTGTTGGCAAGAAGGATAAGCGTACCTAATTTGTGAGGATATGGAGAGTGTTAAACGAGTTAATGTTTCAAAACACATGCAACATCCAGCACATTACATGCCCTGTATGCATACATTATAAATGAGATGTAAATGTTCTTCTGACGCTATCTGTTTGCTCCAGAGGGGAGACTAGGGGCTGGAAGGATGTATACAGCACTCCCTGAGACAGGACGAATCGAGGAATTAACAACACTGTTGAAGGCATTACCAATGGCAGATCCGCCTCCCTGTGGACATTCCCAATCACAATCACACCCAAGCATCCCTCCTGTGTCCTGCATCGTCTTCTGGGATTCTATCCAGGAACCACGGGGGCTTCTTGAACCCTGGGACCCACACCCACCACAGGTTCTCTCCTCTCTGGCAGCAAACCCCAGGCCTAGTCCTAATGGCTGCAGCCCACAGGCTCTGAACTCGGATCCTTTTCTTCACTTGAGGGAGAAGTGCCATTCCCAGAGCTGGGCACACAGAGTGTCAGCCTTGGAGAAAATGCCTCCCTGGCCAGTGGCAGGTGGAAGAGCGCCATGATGGAGTAGGATTTGGGGAGAGTCCTCCAGGTGTGGTCAGAAGGGGCCCAGCCAGGGCATTTGTCAGCAAGGTCTGGTTGGTGGACCTTGGTGGCAAAAGAGTGGTGGGGGAAGCATGTTTCAGAGGTCCTGGCATGAGACAATGCACAGGATGGTCATGAAGTCAGAATCAGCCTAATGAGGTCCAACTCAATGCACTGTCATCTGTTCCCTGACTGGCTCACTAATCCAGGAGTGTTTTACAAGAATGATATTCATGTTCTATCATCTTTTCATTGCTTTGTTAGAGCTATTATTCTTTACACAACTTGTATATTTCTACCTAGGAAAGGAAAGGTGAGTTCTGTAACAACCATTCTTGCAAAATTCTCCCCATCATATTGAATCACTAACAGAATCCACCGCTGGGAACCTCACAGAAGATTTTTCCACTTTCTGTAGCCTCTCGTCCCTTGATGTCAGGAAGGACCTTCTCTGGGAGTCATGTCCCATTTTGGAGGAGAAACACACAGATTGGAAACCTATTGTGGCCACATTTGAGGAACACGGAGTGAGAGGAGGGAGAACTCTCTGGCACTTTTTACCTAAAGTTTGTATGTTTTCAAGATCAGAGGCATTGGAGATGATCTGAAGTGTCATGTCATCATCAAAGGTTTGGCAAGTTTGTCTAAACTTCCAACAGACCTGGTCCAGACACCTTGGAAAACCTTCGCATCAGATACTGTCTTCTTCCCTTTTGAGAAATCTTTATTTTTAAGTCACCAAATGATGTGCAGTTCCCCAGGGTTTTGTGCTTTCTTTAGGTGTGTCGCATGAATCCAAGAGTCTATTATCTTGAGTTTTGTGGCAAAAAGTTTGGCTAGCAGTGCCCGATCAAGGAAAATACTATCATCTTGGTTGAGTTTTGTTCGTTTGAAATTTTTGATAAATTGTTCCTTGTTTTCAAGTTGTTAAATTTATGAGAATGGAGCTGTTTATATTATTTTCAATGGCTGAAGAATCTGCAGAGATCTATCCCACTAGTGTGTCTCAGGCCTTTGAGGGTGAAGAGGCTTCCCCAAAGTTTCTTGTGGCCGAACCCTGTTTGCAGTTGGCCCCTAACAACTTGAGTGCATCTGGGATGGGGAGGAGACAGAGACTTCCAAGAACAAGTTGGTTCTTCTTGAAGGAATGCTGAAGATGCCAAAAGTATGGTACTTTGACATACAAATTATTTTGAGCCAAAAGCAATTGAGAGCCAGCAGATGCAGGAAAAGCTCTTGATCTCCACCTTGACTGCTTTAAATGAAGGACAGACTTCCTCTTTGGAAAGGAAATTTATGTTTATAAAGGAAATTTCCATTAGTAAAAGCATCTGCACCAGAAAGAGAACAACTCTTAGAGAATTTTTTTTTGAGGAAGATTAGCCTTGAGCTAACATTCCCCACCAACTCTCCTCTTTTTGCTTAAAAAGATTGGCCCTTAGCTAACATCCATGCCCATCCTCCTCTACTTTATACATGGGATGCCTGCCACAGCATGGCTTGATAAGTGGTGTGTAGGTCCACACCTGGGATCTGAACTGGTGAACCGCAGGCCACCAAAGCAGAATGTGTGAATTTAACCAGTGTGCCACCAGGCCAGCCCCTAGAGAATTTTTTTTTTTTGAGGAATATTAGCCCTGAGCTAACTGCTGCCAATCCTCCTCTTTTTGCTGAGGAAGACTGGCCCTGAGCTAGCATCCACACCCATATTCCTCTGCTTTATGTGTGGGAAACCTGCCACAGCATGGTGTGCCAAGTAGTGCCATGTCCGCACCCGGGATCAGAACTGGCTAACCCCAGGCCACTGAAGTGGAACATGCGCACTTAACCAGTGAACCACCAGGCCAACCCCTAGAGAATTTTTTTAACTGAGAGATTTATCTGCATAACAAGGTAAGCTTTATTTACTATACATTTTTTCCCCTCATCTTCCCATAATTTTTCTTCAGCCACTTCCTGCTGCTCACCTAGATGGCTTCCTGCTTCCAAGCTCCCCCATGTGCACCCAGTGTGGACTGGACTTGCAACTTGCAGTTAGTGTGGAGCTGCCTGCTCAAGGGCTGCAGAGCACCATCCTAACTCTCATCCCCAACATGACCTACCTGGCCAGCAATACTCAGGATCTGCCACCACTGCACAGGATTGGGGCAGCTGCACTGATGGTTCAGATTGTGGGCAGTACCCAGTCCAATTCCCACTCACCTTTGTTGACCACATGCCGTGCTGTTTGCAGAAGGTACAGATTTAAAAGAGAAGTCATATCCTGTTGTTAAAGTGGAACTGTTGGACTGACTTGAGGAATTTTTCAACACCTGTAAAACTAAAGAGAAGCTAGGAGAAGTATCAAAAGAGTTCTACAAAAATGAACTACTATTGATTGAAATGTTGAATATTCATGTCCCTGCAGTTGCTAAATTGAGACGTCTTTTAGATAGTTCTCCTAGGGAAGATTTACTAGACATTCTGACATCACTTATCCAAACAAGCAACAAAAATGCTCCAAATTTTAGATACGGTGACTCTGGAGGAACTGTCCAAGATGATGATACCACTGCTTGTGAAACAAATGCAAGAATTGAAATTGCTTTAAAAAACTGGAAAACCTGGGGCCAGCCTGGTGGCACAGTGGTTAGGTTTGCATGTTCTCCTTCAGTGGCCCGGGTTTCATCAGTTCAGATTCTGGGTGCAGACCTATGCACCACTCATCAAGCCATGCTTTGGCAGGAGTCCCACATATAAAGTAGAGGAAGATGGGCATGGATGTTAGCACAGGGCTAGTCTTCCTCAGCAAAAAGAGGAGGATTGGTGCCAGATGTTAATCAGGGCTAATCTTCCTAAAAATAATTATAATAATAATAATAATAAAACAGAAAAAAAGAGAAAGATGATAATAAATGCATTATATGAATATGTCTCAATAGGATTTCACACATCCTAGGTACTTTATTTATTTATTTATTTTTGAGGAAGATTAGTCCTGAGCTAACATCTGCTGCCAATCGTCCTCTTTTTGCTGAGGAAGACTGGCCCTGAGCTAACCATCGTGCCCATCTTCCTCCACTTTATATGTGGGATGCCTACCATCGCATGGCTTGCCAAGCGATGCCCGGGATCCGAACCTGCGAACCCTGTGTTGCTGAAGCGGAACGTGCGCAATTAACTGCTACACCACCGGGCTGGCCCCCATCCTAGGTACTTTAAAAGAAGAACATGAGGAAGAAGATAATCATGATATTGTCATGCTAGAAAAAAAAGTGAGCATCCAATATGTCAGAATAACCCCATTAGGTCTGTGTCAAAAAGAGAAAAAGACTAAAAAAATGCTGCAAGCAATGCCAGAATATGTTCAGATTAGAAATTTTTTAGAATTTATGGTGGAACTTTCTGGGACAAAAGTACAACTGACCATCCAGACATTCAAGAAGCCCAAATTCTTATGGATAATAAGCATTTTGCCTTGAAAAATTGAAGGAAAGAATGTTGGAATATTAGACTGTCAAACAGCTGAAAACCAATCTGAAGGGCCCATTCTTTGCTTTGCTGACCCTCCTAGAGTTGGCAAAACAATGTGGGAAAGTCTGTGGCCAAGACTCTAGATCGAGACTTCCACAAGATTGTATTTGGATGAGAACGTGAATAGTCTGACATTTGAGGGCAGAGGCACACCTATGTTGGCAGTATACCTAGTCATACAATCAATGACTTGAAGACTGTTGAGGTTAACAATCTTGTGTTTCCATTAGATGAGGTTGACAAATTAGAAAAAATTGTGTCCAGGTGATCCTGCAGCAGCTCTGTTTGAGGTATTGTATCATGAACAAAACCATAGCTTCACAAATCATTCTCTAAATGTGGGCTTTAAACTCTCCCAAGTTATTTTAATAACTAACGCCTATACTGCTGCTACTACTCCACCTGTCTTCTTGGACAGAATGAGGACATTCAGGTGCCAGGGTATACACAAGAGAAGATAGATTGCCAGCAAGCACTTGATCCCAAAGCAACTGGAACAGTATGGGCTGAGTCCTCAGCAGATTCAGATCTCTCAGGTTACTCCTCTTCACATCTTCCCCAGGTGTACCAGAGAGGCAGGGGGTCATTCTCTGGATAGATAGTTTGGAGCCATTTGCCCAGCCGTTTCTGTGAAGGTGGGAAAAGAACAATATAAGGAAGTCAAGTTGGACCATTTTGATGTGAATGAGAAAGAAGTTTACAGAGAAAACATCTTAGAAGATGCAAAATCTGAATCTATCAATGACAGCAGTTACTTGACACTACCATCTGAAACGCCAATTTTGATTTATTTCTATGCTCCAAAAGACATCTTTGGGCTCCGGATATATAAAATGGGCATTTGAGTCAACCAGGAATGGCAATAAGTTTGGCTTGGACTCCCTTAGGTGGAGAAATCATATTTGTGGAGGCAAGTTGAATGGATGGCGAAGGTCATTTAACTCTAACTACTCAGCTAGGGGATATCATGAGAAGAGTCTGCCCATCTTGCTATTAGCAAGCTCTGCAGCAATGCCAAGAAATACCATCTGCCCTGTGCTTCTGGAAGTTTTGATCTTAACAACACAGACATCCATGTGCACTTTCCAGCTGGAGCTGTCACAAAAGATGGACCCCATGCTGCAGTTATCACAGTGACTTGTGTTGCCTCACCTTTTAGTGGGATGCCTTTACATTCAAATGTAGTCATGACTGGAGAAATTACAGAGGGGTCTTGATCTTCCAGTGAATTAAAGAGAAAGTGCTGGCAGCACACAGAACAGGATAGAAGTGAATCATCATTTCTCAGAGGAATGAAAAAGACCTTGAAGAAATCCCAGGCAACGTATGATAGGATTGAAGTTTTGTCACAGCAAACTGCCTGGATGAAGTTCTTAATGCAGCTTTTGATGCTGTCTTTACTGTCAAGACCTACCTGCTCTCTTAAATAGCATTTTGTAGGCCCAAATCTCAACTTTACAGAATTTTCAGTTATGACGTGCCAACAGCACTGACAAAATTGATTTTATTCACAGCAGTAGGGGTGAGTAAACTGTCTCTAATTTGTGAACAATCACAAGAGCGATTATGAACTTCACTCAAGTGTCGGTTAGTGTTTATTAGAGAAACGCTAATTTAATAAATTGGTAAAAATTGAAAAAAATCTGAATCATCTGGCCACCTTCTTGAGTCTTGTATTTTATGAAATTTGAGCCATAGTTAAATTACTGTGTAATCAATTTATTTTCTTTTGTTAATTTGTCTCACACAAACTTTATCTTCAGAGCAGCCACAGAACCTAAAAACCTAGGAGGTAGTCATTTTGTCCCCTCCAGTGGACAAAGTCCCTCTTGCTGCTGCCCAGCAGGCTTGGTACCTCCAGGGGAAGGAGGAAAGTCTCATGGGTGACAGGGAAGGAGAATCTTATCTTGGTTTCCTTTGTTAGTGACACTTTCCAAAGACCCCCTTGGGAGTGTTGCTGTGCTAATTTGGAACAGTTCCTAAGACTCATTACATCTGGAGGAGGACAAGCCTACCTGGGCTGAGTTCTGTTGGCAGATCAGGATCTGAAATTACTGAATCTGGGTCTCCTTCTAAAGTTGGGGGGTAAGACACCCTGTCACTGTGTTGTTCCTCCAGTCCTGAAGTCCCAAGTCAGTTTGCCTTCTTCTTACCATCTTTCAGATTTCTCACTAAATTTCTTCTTTTATAGTTGTCCAGGTTTTATGGTTGAGCTTAGCATAGAGGACCATCTTGTCTCTGTGTTTGTTATGCATTTATAGATTATTTTGTACTTTTCTGCATAGATGTCCAGGTCATTTCTTGGTAACCTTTTTTTGTTTATCTTTCCTTATTTCTATTGTAAATAAGGTTTACTCATCTATTATATGCTGTGGCTACTGTTTGTTGCATGAATACTACTGACTTTTGCACGTTAGTTTGACATCCTGCTACCTCATTGGATGTTTTAGCTGTTGGCCTTAGTTTTAACATTGATTCTCTATGGTTTGCCATGTTTAATATCACATCATTTTTAAAGGGAGCACATATAGGAGAATTCACCAGCCAAGGGGAAGCAGGCCTGTCATAAGGAGTCACATACAGTTCACACCTCCCTCTGTTTCCTTCACTTGTCCTCTGTGGTATTTTCACACCCTTCAAGTGAAGGCTGAGCAGTTGCTGTGTACAATTCATTCTTTCATGGAACAGGGGCACAGTCAATTACTTCTTGAGATGGGGGGGTACGTTTGTATGGAAAAGGGAGAGCCCTCCACTAAGTCCCTGGGGGATGGGAGGGAAGGGGTCTGGCAAGGGGTTGCCCAGAAGATTATGCAGGTGGATATGGTTGCCGACTGAATACTCTGCTTATAGCGAGCTTGAACCAGACTGGAACTGCTGGCTTCCAAAGATCCAAGAACAGGCAAATCCCGCCTCCTATGTATCATCTTTCTCCCCCACTTGCCATTATGCCTTAGTTGATTTTGTAGCCAGATTATAAGGAAGACTGAGTTGCAGCCTGCAGAATGGACTTTGAAGCAGCGTCTGCTGATTGTTATCATACTCTTTGTCTTGTGATGTGAGAGAGGCCAGGACAACCAGATGTTAAGCTGCTAC
This sequence comes from Equus quagga, assembly GCF_021613505.1. Taxonomy (NCBI): domain Eukaryota; kingdom Metazoa; phylum Chordata; class Mammalia; order Perissodactyla; family Equidae; genus Equus; species Equus quagga. The sequence continues at coordinate 71,650,470 of NC_060269.1, forward strand.
GTGAGGTCAGAGAGCCTGTGTGGGGGGTAAGGGTCTGCCTTTTCCACTGTCTCTGTTTGGGTGTGTTTCTGAGACTAGTTTTTAAGTTGATTATGGGAGAGAAGCTTATATAAGATGCTTACCTCCCTGCATTCACCCTCCCCTCAAAACTTGAGGGAATCTGGTTCTTCAGAGAAGCTTTCAGGAAGAGTGAAACAAGACCATAGACAAGATTTGGATTTGGAGCTGTGCTGGAGTATACACTGAATAGTTTTCAGGTTTGTGGTGAGTTCTCCTTCCTTAGCATAGGAAAGAACTTGTCTAGTGTCCTGGCATATTTGGGGCCATTATCACCAGCTTCCCCTGGTGAGCAATCAGAGAGACCTCTCCTTATGACGCAGACATTCCCAGCTCTGAACTGTTTCTACAGTAGGCCCCAAAGCAGCTAATTGTTGACATTGCAGAATTTCTGCATTCCACAGTTTCCTCGTCTGCACCTCTACCTTGTATTGGGGGCTGTGATCTTTTCCAACCTCTCAAAGGATACTTTCCTTGGTGTAAGTCCATTCAGCTGCTATAACAAGATTTAACAGACTGGGTGGCTTAAAAAACATTTATTTCTCACAGTTTTGGGTGCTAAAACTACAAGAGCAAGTCTTGCAGATCTGATGTCTGGTGAGGGTTCATCGATGACCATAGTCTTGTTGTGTCCTCATATGATGGAAGGGGTAAGGGAGCTTCCTGGGCTCTCATTTACAACAACATTAATCCCTTTTAAGAATTGCCTCCTTATGACATAATCATCTACAAAAGTGGCTAGTGTCTCCCCATAGCATTATATTGGCAGCTAGGATGTCAACATATTCATTTGAGGGGATACAGATATTCAGTCCATAGCACTTAGTTCAGATTTGGGCAGAATCTCCACACATGAATGGAGTACATTAGCAGGTATTCACACATGCATGCATGATCTCCCCTCTTTTTGCCACAAAAATAATTTCATCTGTGGCGTTTTCCTTTAATAGTCTTCATTTTATCCCAGGATGGAAGAACTGTCATTCTAAGACTAAAGAAGGAACTTCCACTCCAGAGTGAACCTCATAAGGCAGTATGCCAGAGTGTGACCAGTGAGAAGAGGGGCATGAATGAGCCCAAACTGCCAAGTTGAATTAAAATCCCTACAGAGAAGACTGGTTCAGAAGTCGGGGCTTAGTAACACAATTGGACTCCATTTCCCATCTCACCCCCTCCCCACCACCATCTCTTTTTCAGGTAATGGTGTCTGTCCCAGGTAGGCCGAGTGATGTTTATGATGGGCTTCATGGTGCTGGCAGAGAGCTGAAGATGAGGAGGTTTTCCCTCAATATTTAAGTGCATATTAACATAATTATTGCAATCAGCAGCGGGGACAGGGCCTCTGGCTGGGATGAGGGACAGCCTCTCCTCAGTGGGTCCTTTAGCCAGTCACTGCCCCTCTGGGGGCCTGGGTCTCCTCCTCTGGGAAGTGGAGGGAAATGATCAGTGGTGTGGGCCTCCCAGCGGGGTGATACTGTCCAAGGGAGGACAGGAATGTGAGGAGATTTGTGCTGGCTTCTCCTTAAGAGGTGAGGGAAGAACAGAGATGACACGCAGATGACCCTGAATCCTCAGGAGACTCCTGGAAGCAGGTGACATTCTCCTCACATTTTTCAGATGAGGAAAGAGGGCCAGGGAGGCCTGGGCAGGCCCAAGGTCACACAGGAGTGAGTCCTGGAGCCGGGACTGGTCTAGAATCAGAGCACCCTGGAGGTGGGAGCAGCAGAGGCAGCAGGGGACTGGAGCCGATGGCCAGGGTCTGAGATCAGGGGCCTTGGGGGACATGCGGAGGGGAGTATGGGCGCACTGACCCTGTCCTCGGCCCCGACAGGAGGCGACCTCCATGTTAAAGACTGCAGAGAGGGCCCGCCAGGGAGCCCAGGAGAGGCAGGGGCAGCAGGTGAGGGTGCCTGTGGGGGAGGGTCCCAGGAGTCAGAGGAGAGGGGTCTCCCCCTCCAGCTGGAGACCTCCCTCAGGAGAGGGGCCTTCCTCCTCCAGTGCATCTGCTGTGGCCACGGAGCATGATCTGCCTGCAATAGCAGTGAGCAGGAGGAGGCCTGGAAGCACTGGCAACAGGACAGATTTGGGGTGGGGAGGGGCAGGGGCCACACCCCCTGGGATGGGCCAACAGCCAGCCCTGGGACTAGACTGGTGGAGTTTGGTGCTCCTGGAGGGGAGGGGAGGAGGGAATTGTGTGTGTTGGGGTGTCCTGAGGATCCTAGGCTGCTCTGTGTGGGAGTGTGGGGTGGGCAGGGGGCTGGGGTGAGGGGTTTCAGAGGAGGGTTCATGGGGGCACCTGAGAGCTGGAGCTCATCACCATGCCCACCCCGATGGCTGCACACGGTGTCGTCCCCTCCCTGGTGACATTCTTCCGTTCCCTGGAGCTGCTGGACGCTATGATGCAGGATTATGTGGAGATGAGTGAGCCTGGAGGTGGGTCCGGGGGCTCAGTCTCCTGAGGGTTGGGAGTAGAGAGTCCTTCCCTGAGCCCTGAACTCTCTGCATTTGGCAAAGGTCCTCTCAGCAGAGCCTCCAACCTTGTATGGGAGTCGGGGCGTCAGGCCCATCTCCCCAGTGAGTGATGCAGGCTCTGCAGAAGCCACCGTCCAGGTTCCCTGGGCTGCTGAGGCTCAGAGCTGCCTGACTGCGTGGCCGCAGGAGGTGGTGTCTGAGCTGGACTCAGCCTCTCCCTCTGGCTCTGCCAATTAGGGAAGAGAAGTTGGGCCCCTCCCAGTCAGGAAGCACATCAGTGGCTGAGCTGTCCCTTCCTGCCTGAGGCCTCAGTCTCCCCCTGTCTCATCAGAGAGGGTTGGGTTACAAGTTCTCTTGCCTCAGTTGCTCTGTGCCCCTGCTCTGGAGCCCAGAGACTGGCCCAGGTCCAAGTCCTGTCTCTGGAAGGGCCTGCCCACTGGCAGCAGTGCAACATTGGAAGAGGTGTGGACAGGGGCTAGTGCTGGTGTAAGGGGGCTGTTTCTGATGGACTGTGGCTGTCTGTCTTCCAGAGGATGTGCTGAACTGTCAGAAATGGAATGAGGTAAGCGGCTGCAGCCTCACATTGGGGAGGCTGGGGGTGTGGAAATCAGAGACACCCCCCCGTGGGCAGGACCCCCTCTGGCCCAATCCCCAGGGTCAGACATTTATTTGTAGAGTTTGATATACAGAGCTGGGGATCCTATGGCATTGGTGGGTGGGGGTAGGGCTGGCATCAAAGACACCTTCCTGGAGGAGGAGTTATTTCTGGCCAAGTGTGAGAGGAGGCAAGTCCTGACTGGAATTGCAGGGAGGCAGGGTTCCCAAGTGGGCAAAGGCCCCAGACTGGTTCCTTGTCCCCCTCGTCACCCCCTCCAAGAGCCCTGCAGGAACCCCGACTCAGGTCCTGTGTGCATCCTGTGCTTGCTTTGTCCTAGCAATTCAAACTGATGGAGGAGATCGAGCTGCTCCAGGAGGCTGCAAATCTGTACACCGTGCAGCCTGACAAGCACTTTGGGGCCTGGTTCCAGGCCATGGAGCCCCTGAGTGAGGAGGAGAGGTGAGGGAGGTCAGGAGTTGGGAGAGGGCAGGGCAGACTCTCTCTGCTGACCAGCTCCAGAGCCCATGGCCCTGGCTCCCTGGTCAGCCTCAGATCTGGTTGCATGGCGAACCCTGGGACCCTTGGACTCCAGCTGCTGGCAGGTTCCAGGATGCACATGTGATGTGTGGCTCCTGAGAGCTTCCAGCTCTACTCTGTCCTGTAGCTACAGCCTGTCCTGCCAGCTGGAGCCCAGATACCACTGGGCCAGAAAGATTCGACTCTTCTTCAAAGACAAGAAGAACAGCTCAGGTAAGAGTGTGTGTCTGCACCGGCAGTGGCTGAATCCACAGGCTCAGGAAACATTCAGGCTGAGCATGGGCCTGGGGAGGCAGACAGCTGGCCCTGGGTCCCAACTCCACTGCTGAGCAGTCCTGTCCTGGGCAATTGCACTCATGTTTCTCGGACTGGTTTCCTCCTCTGTGAAATGGGTGATGTTAAATATCAGCCCCTGTGTCAGGGACAGATGGGGTCCTGTTGGCTGTCTGACCACTCAGCACAGGGCTGGAGCACAGAGCAGAGTGGGGGCAGGGAGGGGTGTGTGCTGTGGGTCCAGGGCAGGCCCCTCAAGAAATGCCTCTCTTTCTCCAGACACCAGACCCCCAACCAAGGGCCCAGTGGTGGTGGTCCATGACCCTCCTGAGACCAGCTGAGCTACAGTGGGTACACAGTGGGGACACTCAGGGTGCACAGGGTCATCTCCTCAGATTCTGATGAGAACTTTGTGATCCATTTCCTGGGGTCCCCTGGAGGCCACGATGGAAGGCATCAACCCCTCTTCTCCCTCCCCCCTTTTCCCCAGCACCTATCTCCCTATTTGGAGGGGCCATGTTTTGTTGTCAATGGTAAATGCTGCATTTGAGTATAACATTAAATTGTTGCTTCTTTCTAATCCTGGGAGTGGAGGTGTGCGTCTTTCACTCCCTGCGCTCATGGAAACCAGATCCAGAAACTCACATTCCTTCTCGAATTTAGAAACCTCACAGAGTCATCAGCTCAGTTTATGTGGAGACGGGAGAAGTGCCAGTCCCCTCCCTGGCTACTGAAGGACATGCCCAAGTCCCCCTTCCTCCAAGGACAGGATCATTGCAGTGGGGCTCACCCTGTCCAGGAGAAGAGATGGCCCCTCCTACCTCTTGGGACTAAGAGGTTGGAGGCATTTTCTCAGGCAGAACGACAACCACTGAGCTGGGTGTGTCTTTCAAACTAGCACATGCCTGTCCCTAGCACATGCCCTGCCCAGGACAGTGGCTGCCTTTCTACACTCTGCCAGAAGAGGGAACATTTTCCTGGTTTCTCTGGCACACAGATTAGGACCTTGTTTTCTGATTCAGTCTCTGGAATGTCTTCAGCTCAAACTGGGGAAAATACCGTCAAAAGCTCAAAATGTGCCTGTGAAGAGGACAAGGCCAGAGGAAGGTCCTGTGCAGATGGACCATGGGCAGGCAGGACTCTGCCTTCTTGGGCCCACTGAGGGGCTCCCTGTTCACCGTTGACCTAGGCTGGATCTTCCTGGGCTTCTGGTCCCTAACCCTGAATACCATTTCCTGCTTGTTGTCTATCTAAGGGGAAAGCTGTGGGATGCAGCTTTTAGGGCCTCAGCCAGGTATCCCTCCATAAACCCAGTGCTCCTTGTGAGCTAGGATTTTCAGTGTCTCTACACTCCTGCATACAATTGTATCTTAGGGCAGAAATTCCCTAGATGTCCCCAGCCTTTCTGCCAGGTCCATCATGGCCACTCCTCCCAGACTGGGCCTGATGGATCCCAGGTGAGCTCTGCTTTCCCAGGAGGATAGATGATCATCCTGACCAGGAATGACCCCACAGTCTCCCTACTGCCGAGGGTGACTTCTGGGCCTGTGTGCTTCTCAGGCCCGTGGTGTCGGACAGTCCCAAATTTACACAATCTGGAGTATTTTTAGTGACTTTTCCTAAAGTCATTGCTGTGCCTGAGCCCAGCAAGCGTGTAGCCCCTCGGCTGGCTGTGTTCTTTCCACAGTCTTGTGCTGTGGTTCTGTCATGAGGATGTGTGCCTTTCCTGTGGGGGGTGTGAAAGAGGAGGCCTAAGAAGGGTGTGAGTCAGGTGTCCTGCAGGGAATGAGAGCAACCTGATGATCTGTGGATGTGCGTGGACACAGACTTACCGAGGGAAATGTTGAAATGCTTCCCATCTGGGTACTAAACAGACACTGCTCTGAGCTCAACCAGAGCACCAGCTCCAGAACTAGGAGGGAAAGCCTGACCACCCAGCCTTTGCAATCTCGTCCCTTGGATACATCCTGCAAGACAAGGGCTGGGTGAATCGCTTGGCACTTCTGACTCATCCTCTCCTTCCTGGTGGCTGCAAGTGTCACTCAGACACATGGCAGGCTGGGCTCTGCCAGGGAGGCCATCTCAGCACAGCTGGAAGCTGAGGATCAATCCGGGTCCCCGGCAGCCCAGGCCCTTCCTGATGCAGCACAGCCACCCAGGAAAGAGACTTGCCAGAGGAAGGTGGGGAAGGCTGTGCTGTCCCTCCAAGGAGAAAGAGTTGTGGCAGGTCCCAGGGCTAGTCCAGGGCCAGGATGATGTCATGGGTGTCCCAAGAGTGTCTCCTCCAGGACTGGGGTGCTCCTGAGAGCCGACCCGGCACGTAGAAACATTTAGTTTGTTGCGGGAGTACAGCTGTGGACACAGGAGGCACATTTATCCCATCTTTGGGTTTCCAAATTCGACATAGATTGTGGAAGTCCACGAGGAAAGAAATTAGCAAATATGGATGAAATGTTTCTTGTTCAAGGCACACAGAAGTTACCAAAACTGGCTTCCTAAGAGCTGACTTAGGAGAAGAGAATCTAATAATGTGAGTCCCTTGAAATGCCTCAAGTGAATATGGTGTTGGAAGGAAATGCTCAAAATGTTTGAGGAACTGGTAAGTCGGGTGCCATTTAAACTATTCCAGGTCCAAGGTGGGGACGGATGCTTGCATCTTGGCTTCCAGTGCAAGCGAAAACAAGATCATGGTGGAATTCAACTCAGTCTCTCCAAAGTGGTCGATGAGACGGCGTTTGTACTCCTCACTCATGGACCTCGAAAATATCTTGCTGTGTGGTCCATGCACGGATGCATCTTCCATTTGTGGAAGTTAACAAAAAATCTGTCCAGTTGACAGCCACACCATCCAGCTCAATGCCATCTCCTCCCACTCACAGTGCCCTGCAAACCCATCTTGCTGATTTGGACACGATTTGCCTCATCACAGTGAGAGAGCCATACCAGGGTGTCCCAGAGTGCTGGGAACCATGTTCACACCACCTCCATCTGCCAAGACAGGAGCATCTCTGGATGGGTAACCTGAGTCCAGAACCCGACCTTTCCCTTGGCCTGGCTTAGGATTTGTCCCTGAATGACATGACTCGACCATTCTCCCGAATGCTGCCCCTGGGCTTAGGTGTGTCTGGAAGAATTACCAGCATGGGCTGGCCTCTCCTTCACCCTTAAGGAGACCAACGAGAATGCCCCTCGACTCGCCAACCTGCCCCTGGGTTTCGATGTCTACCAGGCCTGTCCCCATGACCCCAAGACTTTGGAGAGCACCCTGTTCTGGCTCTCTGGAGGGAATCAGATTCTCCCTAACTACAAGCGCCCGACTACGCAAATCCGTGGCTACAATTACAGGAACCACTTCAGCACGGTCAGCTGAGGTGAGAATCCTTCTGGGGCTCACCAGAAGCCCCCAGGTAAGAGGGTCTGAATCCTGGAGAGAGAGACTCTGGTCTTCCCCAATGCCTTTCTCTCATCCAATCACAGGGAAAGGCAGAGCTCTACGTAAGTCCTCCCAGGGACTTCCTCAGATTGGGAGATTATTAGCTGGGTTGGGAAGGAAGAGCATGGTGAAGGAGCAGTGCCGTTGAAACATTGAGACTCAGCCCAGACTCATGCTCAAGGCCAAGGCATCCACCCCACAGCTCCTGGGAATATTGGCTGAGGACAGCTCACAGCTCTTTCCCTCACAGGACATCCCCACACCATAGGGAACCACCTAACCCAAGGATACAGCCCTCTCCAGGGACAGCCAGGGCCCCATGTCTGGCAGATAAGGGAGTAAGAAGCCTGGTTCCCTTGTCTCAATTTTGGACAACACCAAAGGGCCGTCCCAGCTCCAGAGATCCCTGAGGGTTGGCTGAGACCCAGTGGCAACGGGCTTGTGCTTCAGCTTCTCCTGCGACCATCTCTGCTTTGCTAACTTCCCATAGGGATATCTCTCCAGAACACTTCCATACACTTTCCACATGCAATACTCCCTATCAGACTCAGAGTCTCTTGGTGGGGCCCTGATCTGTGACAAGCAGCCGTCAGGAGGCATGACTTCTGACCATAGCAACATGAGATTCGGCCAATTCTGCTCTGGGAGAATCACCTTTTAGACAATCTGAGAGGGTAGGTCATCATAATCTTCAGGACAACCGCTCTGGTAAGAAATTAAATGCAACAATTAAGAAATCCATGACTAAAGATATATTTCTCCTCAGATTTACATCAAACATTGGTCGCTGGGGTGAAAGAACCCCTGCTTCCCAAGTCTTGTTGGGCAAGGCTGATGGAGACCCCATGACCTTGTTGCTACACCATCTGAAACTCACACCTTCTTCCATTGCTGCTGAAGGACACAAAGAGCACCTGGGGCCTTTACACACCCTCCTTTCTCCTTTGGCCGACAAGTGATGCTGTTGGGCAGAAGTAGCCATACATCCACTTGATAACCAAGAGGGCTAGGAAATCTAGTCTTCTGTGTGCCAGAATGAAAGGAGAACTGGATGCAGTGCGCCATGCTCTTTCTCTACACCAAAGCAGACAGTCGCTTTCCCTGTCACAGAGTTCCCTAGCCCTCTTTCCCCAGGAGGGCACCCTAAGATCCACTAAACTCAGGATCTCTAGCTGATCCTTAGGTTAACAGATCAAAGTGTTCAGTGGCCACAAATGACAAAGAATACAGAACTTTCAGGATTGGATAAGAATATCCCCTAAAGAAACTAACACCATCTATTGCAGTCAGCATCCCCCAGATATGCTGGGGAGTGGGAGAACATGATTTTCCTAGTTGTCATGTCATAATATTCCAAATGGTAAGTTTTCTGCCAAAAGTTCCAAGGCATACAAAGAGACAAAGAAGGATGGCTCCTACCTGGGAAAAATCCAAAAACAGAATGGGCCCCTGAGGAAGTTCTCAGGGGTGAGCACACAAAGCTTTCTCTGGTTGTTGCTGTTCAGATTCCTGTGTCAAGCCTCTGTCTTCGTAAGCAGCAATATGCTGAAAACCTCTGTTTCAGGGTCAAGACAGAGTCAGAGGCCATGGATGACAGAAATGGATTTGTGTCTTTTCTTCAGTCTTTGCCCATGACTATATCTACTGCCTCATCTCGATTTACAGAGAAAACCTGGGAAACCTACCCAAACAAGTGTGTTTTGGTTCCTGTTGGAAGAATACGGAAAATATGCAGTTATTTTTGTGACAAAACTCAAGTTCATGGAGTCACTTTCCACCTCAAGGTGAATTTTGTGTAAAAAAAAAATTAAACATAGAATTATCATATGACCCAGAATGTTTATTTCAGATTTTCTGGCCTGATGGCTGCAGCATCTGATCTGAAGGTGCAACTGTGGACCACATTTCCCAAAGGCCTAAGGTCAGACTCACAGCTCATAGGGTTCCAGTAAAAAAAGACTCCATTTCCCATCAGGCAGTGGGCGGGAGGAACATGGCTCCTGGCTTTTCTCACCAGGCAGGTGGCCGGTGTGAGCCCCGCCCCCATGGGTGTGATCCTGTTGGCCAGGAATCCTCACACGCTCAGCCAGCGCACTTGCCTGACTCTCTTGCTCACGCCTTTACTCCCGCTCCCGCTGTCTCCCCACGCAGGGCTGCTTTCCGCTGCCCCGCCTCCTCTGTGGCCCCGCCCCTCCCTGCTCGCCACGCCCCAACTTGCCCCGCCTCCCTCTTAGGCCTGTCACTCAGACTCATGCTCTTTGGCCTCCCCACACTGTGGGGGCGCACTGCAGCCCTGGCTTCTCTGTCTCCCGGCGTCCCTGCTTGCCCTGCCTCCTCGCTAGCCCAGCACGTCACTGGCCCACCCCTGGGCTCCCTACACCCCTCCAGCTGGACCTGCCTCCTCTCTCACTCCACCCCCTGCTGGCCCCAGCCTATAGGGAGGCGCCAGACATCCTCAGGCGGGGCGTGCCCTGGCGTGGAGCTGGGGGAAAGTGAGGTCAGGCAGGTTCTGACCCACGTGCAGCTCGCCTGAGACGACCGGCGGGGAACCCTGGGCCGCGCAGCTGTCCCCTCCTACCCGGTCCCCTTTAGCCCAGTGCGCCTGGGGGCTGCCCTGGCCAGACCTCATCGATGCAAGGACAGCGGGCTGGGCCGCAGCTGAGCGGGAGGGCGGCTCGGAGGGGAGACGCGCCTTGAGCCCGGGCTCGGGTCCCAGACAGCCTTCCGGGAGGTGGCGCGGCCCTGGCCCGCCTTGTCCGCTGAGCCCTGCGGGGCGTTGTCCTGGAGGACTAGGGCGCGGGGCTCGCGGGCTGCACGGGGCTCCTCGGTGCCTCCGTCCCCTCTATCCCCGTTCCCCAGCAACGCGGGCCATCCTGGCGGCTGTCAGGCTCAGAGAGGCTGCCTGCTGTGCACACCACGTGCGTCTGAGCTACCCGCTGTCAGGGGTTCGGGAGAGGAACAGCCGGCCTGTCCCGGGTCAGAGGGAGGGAGAGGGACAGCTGGCAGAGTTCCCGGTCGGATGGAGGGGGGAGGCCGCTCCGTTCTCTACCTGCCTCCTCTCAACTCCCCTGTTTTTGTCTTGTCTGGTGTGGACGCCTCCTGTCTCTCCCCATCTCCCTTTCCTGGAACAGCCTGGACTTACCCGTTTGCTGTGGGAGGATGGTGGGTTTGGGGGACTGTCGAAGAGCCTCTTGAGTTCTTTTTCCTTTTCTCCTTTGTACTGGAATCGCCTATCTGTAGAGCCTGAAATTTGCAACCATCAAAGGAAATGCAGGGCAGCATTTCTTTGTAAGAGTTCTGAACAAAGGCACCTTACTTTTTATGACATGCAGAGCAGGATCATTTGGGGAAGAATTTGATCTACAATCCTAAAGTAATTTCAGAGAGAAGCTAGGGTGTTTCTGCTCCTGTTTATTGCTGTTGCAACCAGCGTGTTGTGATTGGCATTAAGTTTCTATGTAGATAAGGTGATGTTCATCTGCTCCCTGTAGAAGGGAAGTTCGCTTAAGAGGTCATTTAATGGCTTTCTCTGCCAAAGCGTCCACTGATGGTGTTCTCTGCCTCGTGATGGTGCCGATCAGATTCTGGGTTGGCAAAGTGACCAAACTTTTGGACTTAATTACAGTACACTGTGTGAGGCATTACTGTCACTTTAGCGCTATCGTCTGTATTGATGATCTGCACTAATATTTACAGGATGAAGGCTTGCTGTTGCGTTCAGTGCTGCAGCAGTTGTTAAGCCTATGAGCTGATGCGGGGAAGTGTCAAGCATAGAACCTGGTGGACAGCAAGTGAGAAAGTGCCCAGGAGGTGGTCAGACAGAAAGCTTACGCTCAGTTGTCTGGCAGGATGCAAGTATGTGTTCTGAAAGTCACAGTAATGCTTTCAAAATGTTGGGAGGCCTTCAAATTAGATTTCTTGAATAGGCTAGCATTTTCTTCTTTTTTTGTATTGAAGAACTAGTGTGAAATAATAATTATAAAAATGACTGTCACAGATATCTAGAAAATAAAAAATATTTTTATTTTGACAGCTGTATATATTTTTTCTTAAAGCCATCTTTAATAAACTATAATGTACTTTGAATGGAATTTTGATTTGAAAAATGAAACTTACTGGAAATGAAGCCAGACCTTCAGGCAGCAGCTTTTAAAGTATGCAAATGTATACAGTCATGTGGTACCATAATCAAAAACATTACTGTTGTCCAGAGCAGTTGATCTGGAAGTGTCCCTTTGGCTACAGTTAGAAAAATCAGGGTTCCAGATGAGTGTATATGCTCCATTATGGGAACTGTGATGAGCTATAGCAAGAACAAAGAGCATAAAAATTGTGTCCCCCAAGAGCACCTCTGTAGCATCTATGTGTCTGAAACCTGAAACCTGCCTCTCAGACCAATGCTCCAGAACAAATAAATAGGTCTTTTTCCCAGGAAGACTGGGGACTTTTTTCAGTCTGCTGCCTATAAAGTGCCCTGGGAATGGTAGCCTTCCAAGAATTGTCTGTCTATTTATTTCAGTCCTGTGGGCCCAGAAAGGCAAGCCACCAGAGCCAGGAGCTCAAGAGGCATCCCATGTATGGACTGCATGCACCTGCTGGCTTTAGCAAGACCATGGGAGAACATGAGGGTGGTGTGTGCCCACTCACTTTATCAAGGCCAAGGGAGAGCGCAAGAGTGGAGTATGTCTGCCAGCTTTAGAGGAGTCATGAGAGAGTATGGGGGCAGGTTGCATCCAATGAATTTACAAGACTGTAGAGAGCATGGGTGTGGAGTGTGCCTGCCAGCTTGATCATGGCAGCAAGAGACTGTGACTGAATGTGCCTACTGGCACTAATAAGGTAGTGTGAGAGTATAAAAATGTCACTCACCAGTGTCTGTGCTAGAAATTTAGAAGGAGTAAAAAAATGGTGTTCACCAGTGCTTCTGTCCCTGGAGAGAGTCCAAAGTGGCCCCTGATCCTCTAGCAAATGCTTTAAGATAAACAAATGAATCTCCTTCACATATGGTCTAGGTACTATTCAAACTATGCTTTCGTGCTGGGTCCTGGGGTGACTGAGTCTATGCATGGACCTTTAAGAGTGGATTCTCAGTTCCCTATGACCCTTAGGGTCTCCTGGACATAAGCCCCACTGGTATTTCAAAATGTGATGTTTTGGGAGCTCATCTCTTTAGTGCAGGTCCAAAGGTTTGGGGGGCCTACTGTAGGGCACAAAGCCCTTGCTTCTCAGGGAGAGGATTTGGAGAAGTGAGATATATCCCAATTATGGGTTGCTGTGCTGAGGATGGGGGTTTTGGCAAGACCACATCTCTGCCTCACCTACTCATCTCAATGTAGCCCTTTCATCCTTTGTTGTGGAGGTGCTATTTAGCTAATTTTCAGGTCTTTTAAACAGGAAATTGTTTTATATGTAAATTTTTTTCTGTGTGAGGAGTTGAGCTCAGGGTCTTCCTATGACACCATTTTGAGTTGCCTCTCCCATCTCTTTCTTTCATTCTTCTTTCTTTTTGAGGAAGATTAGCCCTGAGCTAACATCTTCTGCCAATCCTCTTTTTTGCTGAGGAAGACTGGCCACGAGCTAACATCTGTGCCCATCTTCCTCTACTTTTTATATGTGGGACGCCTACCACAGCATGGCTTGCCAAGCAGTGCCATGTCCTCATCCAGCATCCAAACCAGCGAAGCAAGGGCCGCCAAAGTGGAATGTGTGAGCTTAACCACTGCACCACTGTGCCAGCCCTGAAGATCCTGTTATTTTAAGTGATTCATAGTTGACCCAATATTTCAAATTGCCTTCATTCACTTTTTATCAGTGTCTTTGAAATGATCCAAGTGATTTTTGATAACTTTTATATACAGTGTCCATCAACCTAATTTCAAGATAAAATTGAATGCTAGTCAATTTTATTGACTAAATAGCATAATCTCACCTCATTTCTCAGAAAATGGCTCAGTTGACATCTAAAAATGGTGTAAATCATTGTGTTGATAATTGTAAACATATTCCATTTTCTCATGCTTCACTGAAATCATATTAAATTCCTGATGTTCTTCTTTCCTGGGGAATTTGACAGTGTTGATAGACTTAGTAATATTTCACAGTTATCTCCAATCATGTATTTCCTTACCCTGAATCCTTTTTCTGTGATGAAAATCCCACTGGAGATGATTCAAAATGATTCAATGATCAAGAAAGAATTAAATTCGCATGTTTACACACCCTCTAGTTTAAATTATTTTGTTTAGTGTTTATTTCCTGCCATTTCCAAGCAAATACATGCAGAAAATATCCCTTATTTAAAGGTATTACTATTTATTTATCTTAAACATTCCACTTGTGACCCAGTGACGCAGACCAAGATTGTACTTGGTTAGTTTCCTAGTCTTTGTGAACAAACCATTAATCACGAGGAAAACAAGTAACTAGAAAATATGATATTTCTGCACACATGATTTCAAATTTATGATTATGGAACATCTCGATGTGTAAATTCTAGACATTCATCACTGACTGAGGTGTGAGTGAATCTTCTGCTACTAATATCTTGCAGATAATTCTATTTTGTTACATGAACAAAGCATCTTTCTAACTTGACTGTAGCTACAAAAGGCTACAAAATAATTACTATAACGGCATTACCACAATTTCAGTGAAGAAGTAAATTCAGCATTATTTCTAATTTTTATTTGTTTTCTGCTTTTTACATTTTTTTATAAATGAGTAATTTCCAACAAATAATACAGTGATAGCATCTTGACTGTGAAAGGCTAATCATAAATGTGGATAGTTGTTATCTAGAAATTCCCATAAAACAATCATTGTATGAACGGTAATGCCAAATTACTGTCAAATCAAATATACATTGTTTTATTTTATATATACTTGTGAAAGAAACCTATTATGCACTTTCTATTCACAGTTTGCATTTTGCTTAGTTTTTATCTTTCTAAGTTCAATCATTTTCTTTTGAAATCCTCAGCTGCACTTCATAAAGTCTCTTTTTTATATCTTCTTACATTAATACCAAAATACTACCATCTGCATTCATATTTAATCATTTCAATATACCACGGAAAGGATCTTGGTATTCAGTAGATAAATCAGCAAGAAACTTTTTATAGTTTTCTTATCTTAAATTTTCTCACACCATGTGAAGAAGGCAGGATAAGGAGTGTCTTTATTTTAAGTTTATAAAGTCTGCTTTGCTTACGTAAAAGCATATTCCTAGAAATATGTAAATATTTAAATTCAATCTAGCACTGTTGAAGACACAATGAAATGGAAAGAGAGAGGAAAGAAGTTAGAGTGAAAGAAAGAAAAGAAGGAAGGAAAGAGTGGGAGAGAGGGAAGAGAAAAGTAAAAAACAAAGAAAATAGTACTGAAAAAACTAGCCAGAAGTTTGGAATGGGTAAAGAAGGCAGCTGGGAAGAATATCAATATTTATTACTATTAGCTTTGTTCTATCCATTGTCCTAAAAAAGCTTCATATATAAATGTGTTTTTTTCTTTCAAGTGAGGATCATAATCCCATTTTGTGGATAAGTAAAGCAAGCCTCCAGAACATTAACTTGCCTAAAATCATCAGCCTATAACTGGCAGAGTGAGATTACAAACATAAATCTCTCTAACCAAAAACCCAATATTCTGTTCATGATTTTCTCTTTACACTTATAGTAGCTAACACTTTATGCTTATAATGCAAACATCCTGAACAGTAAAGAACATGTATTCTAACCCTACATATTCCTAGTGGCATAAAAAGATGATGATGAAAGTGATGGGAACATTAAAATATTCACCACCTCTACAAAGACATTGCTCATTAGAGCAAATAATATGAAATGGAATGGGTTTGGTCTCAAGAAGTAAGAAGCATTAGAAAAAAAGATAATTCAAATCTATTGGTCATATAATTATTTGCAAAGAATAATCATCCACTCTTGATAGCATGATAATGGCCATTCAGAGAAAGAAGTTCAATTATAGAATTTGCAAAATGTGGGGAAACCTAATGCGCAGTTATTTTCAAAGCAATTTAATTTTCCCAGTTACAGGTGGAACTGATCAATTTGCCTGTTTTATCACAAGAAAAAATTGAATTTTAATAACATTGATGGATGAAGTTGTATCCAACAATTTAAAAAGTATATATTGCTATATAACACATTTCATGTGTAAAAGAACTTTGAGAGAGATTATAATCCCAGCTTTGAAAATGATGAAAGTGAGACAAAGTGACTTAAGTATTTCATCCCAAGATATTCAGCTAATAAATGCAGGACATAAAACCTAGGTACTGAATGTGAACTCCAATTCCTATTCACTCTGCACAAAAATTCAATTATCAATATGTTTAACCATGTCTGATTTCTATGAGTGAATAAATAGAAATATTACAAAAATTCACTTTTACAGATTTTGTACTACAGAAAGAAATCAGCAGTTAATAATAATCAAGGAATAAAATGCAATAAGGCAGTAAATATTTTAAGGGCCATCATAATAAGAGACCATATTGCTATGAATATAAAGAAGGATGACTTTACAGGGACTTGAGTGGCCAGCATGGCATAAGAAAGTGGTTGAACTAGAACTTGTGCTTACAGCTTTAGAAGGATTTGCATAAATTTTTTTTTTGGCAAATAATAAAGCAGGAAAAACTCAGGGATCCAAGTGGGAAAAGTGTGATCAAAGATATATTTATGAAAATATTCAGACATTTGTCCTACAACACGAAACTTGTAACATGAATTATTTACTTAAAAGTACTGTTTGCGTCATGTGAACTATTTATTTTAATTCCAATTAAGCAGAAATTGCAATACTCACTAAGGAAGAAGCTGTTGGATATGAATAAGGGGACATCTCACTGTTTTATTTTGAGTAGATACTTAGCTGTTTTGCATAATATTAATAAACTGCTATTTTTATTTTTCTGTTTGTAATAATGATGATGATATCTAATAATCTATTCTACTGTTCAATAGTGTTTTTATTTGCTTTTGTCTGTTTTGATCACCCAGTGTATTTTGTTAACTGCTTTAATGCAAATACGCTTAAATTATGAAATACATATTGTTGAAACTTTGACATGAAAATATACTTGTAATTCAGTATCCACTAACAACTATCATCGTTCCCACTATATAAATATGAGAACATAGTTTGTAATGTGAGTTTTATGATATACAAATAACTGAAAACCTGATTATTGCGTTAAGCCACAAAGTAATGTAAACATTATGTAAGAGACAATAATCTGACTAATTTAACTAAATGATGCCTTGCCCTAATAATAAGGGATTTAATGCTTTGATAGGATTTTTTTTGTTTTACTATACTTTTCAAGAGAAAGATTGAGACTATTACTTGAAGGAATGTTCTTGTGAGACTGAAGAATTTGGAACTTATTAGAGGATGAGGTGTTGTTGCATATTTGAACAAAGGCTTTCCTGTGTTGAAATGATGATGACATTGTTATGTGAGACTGTATCAGGCAGAAGATTTCTAAAGTGAACATTTGCTACTGGGATCCAGTGAGTACTTTCTTCATCACCAAGATTAAATAACTACATGAATATTCTCCATATCCATTTTTGTCCTTGAAAGTTGGGTGAATGGTCCAAAGAATGAATGATAATATTTGAGGGGAAACTATGTGTGAAATGCTCATTATATCTAGAAAACTCCAGCTATCTGAAGTGAGGAAAAATATACCAAATCAATTTAGGAGAATTAGATTCTACCAACCAACGTAGAATCCGTATGTATTTATGTCTGTAGTGTTTGATATTTCCATGCACAGTGCTTTTCATTTCTAACAGACATGCTTACAGAACTTTGCTTTGTTCTAGAGATCAGAGTTCTGAAGCCAAGGTGTACTTACAGAGGTGGGACAAAGGAAGTCAATCTGATTAATTGTATTCTCCTGGAGAGCCATCACTGAAAGTGCAGGTAAACCACTAATTAAAAAAACCTTTTAATTCAACATATTTTAGAGTGAAAAAGCCTGGATCCAAATATATTTAAAAGATGAAAGTATCCATATAACTTAATGTTTCACATCATGTAGCACCAAATCAAACAAGACAAATGTCATTAGACCAATTTAGGTCTACTGAATTTACCAGTTTTTTCCAGATTCCTTAGGTAATATTAACAATGTTTTTGCTGGGTTAATTTCTATGTAGCCCATTATTGATTGTGAAATAATTTCCACATTATCTGCTTTACCTTTTATCTCTGTGGAGATTCAAAGGTTGACATATTTGGAGAACCACACAATGACTGAATTTATTCTGCTGGCTCTGCTGCAATGCACTTCAACTCACTTCTGTCTCTTGCACTTATCACCATGATATCCCCACACTAACTGGAAAGAGCATACTAATTCTGCTGATCTGGATACGCCCGCTTCTTCACATTCCTGTGTGTTTTTTCTTTGGCAGCTCTCTTATTGATGTCTTCACATTTTCTCTTGCCCCCAAGATGATAACTGACTAGCTTCTGCATAAGACAGTCATCTCTCTTTTGGACTGAGGCACCCAGATCTTCTTGCTGTTGGCCCTGTGTGGAACTGAATGCATTCTCTTGGGCCTCATGTCCTACAACCAACAGTTTGCCCTCTACAAGCCTCTATACTATCTATTCCTCATGAACTGGCCCCTCTGTAGGCAGATGGCTGTTAGCTTATGAACCAGTGGTGTTTTCAGTGTCTTGATATATCCTCTTTTCACCATGAGATTCCCCCTCTATGGATCCAGGAAAAAAAATCATTTCTACTGTAAACTTCCAGGTCTTGCATGTCTCCTGTGAGGCTATCTTGATCTGCCAGGTTTTGATCAGCACTACTATTCCTCTTCTTATTCCATTCAGTCATCCTTGTCTGCTCCACACTCAGCCTGGTCACCATCATCCAAATGGCCTCCACTGATGGCCAGAGGAAAGCATTCTCCACCTGTTCATCTCACCTGACCGTGGTCAGCCTATAGTATAGTACCATTATTTTTATGTATATTGGGCCAGTCTCTTCCCATACTTCAGACAAAGATAAGGTAGTATCTGTCTTCTTCACCATTCGGACACCCATATTCAACCCTGTGAGGCATAGTCTAAATAAAAATTCTAAATAAGGATGTGATGGGAACCCTGGGAAGAATTTTATGGAAGTTTTCATTATATTCTAAAATGTAAATATAAAGGCTCAGTGGACATTGTCTGTTATTGGGTATAAATGTTTACATTGTGTGATGCACTTTAGACTTTCTGACAACAATCATCTATCAGTCTATTGGATATAGAGTTGCATTCTATCTATTAGTATAAACAATGTATTCTCAGATAGATCTAAATACAGAGCCATACTATAAGATGAACATGACTTGCTAATTGCATTGACAATGCAATTCAAAATAATAAGTTCCTAAGCTAGAACACCAACTGAGGAAGAGGTCTGGAAGCCATAATAATTCACCAGGCAATGATCAGAAACATGAACTCTGGATTCTTGTGCAAAGAGACAGAAAACAGGGCAGAATGGTTAGAAGGCTTGCCCTGCCATCTTAGGCCTCATGTTGGTATCATCTAGAGGTATATTATGCCTCTAAAACTCAAGTTTTGAGGTATTACAGGAGAAATCATGTGCCTCCCACTTTTTCTCCTCTGCTGTCTTAGAAATCATCCTTTTAGAACCTGCTAACAAGAAGAGAATCCCTGAGACTTGATGCCTCCTTCAGTGTATCAGAGCCCTGAGTAGCTCTCTCATTACTGGTATTGGATTGTTGCTAAATGAATGATGTGAATTGAAAAATGACCACCAGTTGGCCTTGTAGCTGTTTGATTGAAAATTCTGCATAAACCAACATCCGTCATGTTTCTGTCTTAGTTTAATACCATTTTAGCATCTAAAGGCAGATGAAGGGATACTGAAAAGCCATGGTATTTAAGGCAAGCAAGAAATAAAGAATTCCACATTCCTTCTCCAAGCTACATGTTAAGAATGCAAGATCTGAAATAAATATTAATTAGTCTCAAGGATATTTGGACTGAAGAGCAGCCAGCAACTCAAGTGGAAAGACTTGAAAGCCATGCCTCTAACCCTGCATTCTTTGTCTGAGACTTTCAAGTTCATGACACAAAGCCTTTACCATCGCAGGTCAAACAGGACCTAGGACAGAAATGTCAATATTCTTAAGTCCCTGCTGTCCCTGATTATTGCCTCTACTGGAAGTTCTAATAGATTTAGTGACTATGAAGAATCAAGTTCAAAGAGTATTAGGTCAGTAGTGTAAAACCTTCTGGGTGGATGATAGTGGTATCAGTTAACAGAAGTTTGCAATCAATAAAAATAACAGTCTAAAAGTGGATATTTGTGACTTCTCTCACACTCTTCACTCTCTCTGTGAACCCAACTTTATATTTTTATTGACATTTACAGATGCATTTGACTCTCACCTGGAGACAAGTCATTCTACACCTAAACAAAGGAACAAAATTGAATAAAAGAAACACCTAGATTCAGTGCCACCCCTCCTTTTACTTACATACAACATCATTTTTTACTATTAGCAACTCTGTTCATTTAGTCTATTTGTTTTTATTATATGAAGAATATGTACCAAAGACAGTGCTTAAGAAATATCCATGTGATCTTCCATATTTGCTAACCTGTGGAATTTCGCTCGTAGCCACATGATTATTTCTGTGCAAAAGATAATGAGCATGAGTAAAATGTGTCATTTCTAGCCATCCATCTCTGACTTCTCCAGCCATGGAGATATTGGCCATCACATGATCCAGAAGGGCATGGCAGTGAAAGAAGGTAACCCCACTCTCATCAGACTGCAGCATCAAAGACAGTCCAACTCTGCAATCTTAACACACTGAAGTTGCTTATTTCGATAGCCAACATTGATTGTCCTAATACAATATAACATACTATTAGAATTTCTCCTAATAATTTATTAAATTATTATAGGAGTGATTCACCATAGTGCCAAGTTCTATGATACACTTAAAGAAAATGTTTGCAGTTGTTAATGTTTGCTTCCTCTTCTACTTGAAAAAATCTTATATGCAGCATCCTACATATATGTTTAGAAAACCGTGAAAAATTGATCAAATCAAGTTCTTTCTAAAATATATATATATAAAACTTCCTAAGTAATTTGAATTCTCTCTACAATTAAGTACTTAATATGTATAATAATTATATAATTCTAATATAATAATTCCAATATATAATATAACATAGAATAAGTAAATAATTTTAATACTTAAAAATTAATGTGATTTGTACAGATTTTCCTGTGAAAATATAACGTGGAATTTGAAAATTATGAAAGAATGACTAAAATTACACATCTTTGAAGAGATGCAATATTTTTATATTTTGATTCTACCATCTGGAAATTACAGAGGCAGTCAAAGGCTTAGTGAGTGTTATGATTATCCAGGTTTTATCTTGCATTTTCTTCATTCTGATTTTATTTGTATTTCATTTCTTGTGTTTCACTACTCTCAAATACTGAAATACTAGTTGACTTTTCTATAATTAAATTCACCTAACTTATGAGAACCTATTTTTTTATTTACTGAAGAAAAAATTAAAACAGTAAATTTGCCCTTAAGGGACTGGAGCATGAGTAGATTTACTATTGGTCAGTCGGAGGTTTATACTCTGCTGAATCAAGATTCTTCTGCCTTCTCTTTTTTCCCTTTCTTCCTGTGTGGATTCAGGCGTGGACTGTGTGAAGGATGTCATGATTATAACTGCATTTTCTCTTGTTGGAGAAAGGTTTTCTGGTCTAAGACCTTCCCCTGGTTCTCACCAGCTTCCTTAGGTGTATTTATCCTAACTGTGAACATGAGTCTGACTTTGATGCATCCCTGTTTTGTTCTCATGTAACTCATAGTTAGATCTCCAGGCACAGGCCACATACTGTGGGGAATATGGAGGAAGGTCTTGCCTTCCCCCCCCCATTTGCTGGCTTGGTTCCACCTCGCCCTTCACTGGCACCAAGTGCCCTCCAAGCTCAGCCTCATCGTCCATCCACTGGCTGCTCCAGCTGCAGCCCAGGCCTGTGCCATGCCCTGTGCCATGCTTAAGGCTGTGGTGATAACTGAGGACACATAGCCATCCTGGTCTATACATTCTCCTGTAGCTGCCCCATGCACTGGCCACTGTTGTCCTTTGAGAATGATTCTGCCCTGAATCCAGACCACAGCCTTCCTCAGTTTTTCATACCCAAATCCATCCAGGGGATGGTACTTACTGAAGATCCTCCATACCTACATTTGTGACCACCAAGAGATATTGTGAAGCAGAGTCTAAGATGTCTTACTTCCCAGTGGAAATTCTTTTTAACTTCCCTCCAAGGGTCAAATAAAGATTCTTGACAATTCTTTCATCACAGACATCTCCATGTCCTTAAAGAAGATAAAATAAACATTGAGCTCTGCAGTTTCAAGGCTTTGCTCTTAATGTGGAAAACCAAGTGCTTAATTTCCACATAAGAATGTTTTTTCCCAAGAACTTGGAATTGCAAATTCAATGCACTTTGTCATTAGGATAATTTACTTCACTAGGAAATTTTAAACATTTTCTTCTAAAATCTCTTTGTGCTGGATCCATATTTGTCATTAGTTATCTTATTGGAGACATGTAAACATTGAGAAGAAGTAGATATTATCAGGAATAAGAATTGTATTAATGCACATTTTCAAAATATCACAAACTACAATGAGTAATACTTCACCTGTGGTAATATCTAGCATTTCCAACAGTGGAAAAGAATGTATAAATGTGTAATCATTTTACTAAAATTTTAAAAACTATATCATCCAAGCTGTGTAGAAGATTAGCAATTAAAAGAGTAAACTTTCAGCCAAATAAATTATACATATAGCATAATATAAAACAATACATTTAATACAATTAGGTATATACATATATATGTATATATAATTTCATATATATGTAAAACTGTGTCTGTCTAATTGAATACATTCCATTTTATTTTAATAGATGTGGTGGTCAATTTTGTAAAAACTATCAAATTAATTAGTACGTGTGAGCACATTATACCTATGTACTTACTGGGTCTTAGTATATAAAATATAGAAAACTTCAATAAAATTATTTTTGGAGTCCAATTAAATAATAATAATTGTTTTTTTTCTTCCCATGAACTGGCAGAGACAAAGTTTCTGAAACTACCTGGGAGGTTTTTATGAGCTCTTTCTCCTGGCGGGCCTGAGGCTGTCCTGCATTCTTGGTTACTCTCTACATTGTCCTAGTTTCAGGGACATTGCTAAATGAACACAAACAAAACAACACATGTTAGAATTAACCTCTAAGTAGAGAAGACTAAAGTCATGGTTGCAGATGTGTCTCTGATCCCAAGCCTGAAGTGAGTTCACTGACCCGTTGCACAGCAAGCCAATCTCTGACACTGGGTATGGTGGAAGAAAGTAGGAATTTTATTGCACAGCACTGAGCAAAGAGAGAGGTCAGCTAACACTGAAATCCAAACTCCCCAAAAGCTAAAAGTAAGGGTCTTTTTGGGGGGTTTTAGGTAGAGGAGGGGGAGCATATGGCCCTGCTGGTCAGAGCTTTCCCACCAGCCTGTGTTGGGCCTTGAGACACTTGCAGAGAGGAGGGAGCACCTGACCTTGCTGGTCAGCAGCTTTCCCACCAGCCTACGTCTCCTTGGCAGGGAAGAGATAGTGAATCCAGGTGCTTGTCCTTGGCTGTGTTTGTCTCCAGGGAGGATAGTGGATTCTGGAGCCAGGAAGACAGAGAATAAGCAGGGAATGTGTGTTTTGATTTTAAACCATATGCTGGGTTTAATGTAGGGAAACTCTTATCAGGGTTGGTATCAATTCCCCCCTATTTTATGTCCATCCTTCAATCTTGAGGGATTTGGGATGGTGACACATCGAGCTACTTCCTGCTGAAATGGGGCATAGGTTGTTTCATCTCATTGAACTAGTATTTTAATAAAGTGGTGATGCAGGTGGGCTCCCAAAGTTAGGCCTGTATCATGTAAGTAAGTAACCAGGTATTTAATAAGAAGTTTTTCTAGAGAAACAAAAAGAGAAAAACAAGGTTAATGCTGGGAGCAAAGTATAAACCAGTTCCTGAGCTCAAGGGGCAGCCAATCAAGATTCCTAGAAGTCAAGGTTGAAGCATCTTTTGCAGTTTCAAATATCTCTGATGGCATCATCAAGCACTCAGGTAGCTTTTTGAGACAGCAGTAGACATGAATCTCTCTTAAGTTTATATTAAGTCCTCCAGCCTCAGTTTCCAAGGCTTTAGAAAAACGGGCGGATTTAGTTGCCAATGACTCCAAATGAAAATGATGGAGAAAAACCCTGAAAATGTTAATTTGGAGGTTTGTAGCCAGATATTTCAGGAGACTAAAAGAATTCAATATCCAATCCAGTTAACTGATGTAACAAAAATCTTAAATACAACTGACACAACAAAAATCCAATATCCACAAATGTGTATTATGGTTTCTATTGAAACACAATCTTTCTCTCTAAAATAACCCTCAATTCCACTAGATACAGCCAAATTAAGGCTAACTGGTTTGTAAAATAAGTCTAGTTTTAATAAATTTGGCGTAATTGTTTACATAAGTGCAGTAAGAATAGTAATTGATTATATAGGCCCTTTTAAATCTTCTTTACTGGAACCTTATAGGGAATCTCACGTTGAACTTTAAAGCCCTCTCAAGGAAAGCCAAGCAAAGGACCTGTCCTCAGATTCTGCCTGCAGTACCTACAGATTTGGGTGAATACCTCTCTTTGTGAGGTTCCCCAAAATATTGAGGTTCCTTGTGTCTGCCAGAGGGAGTGACATTCTTTGCTCAAACTTACCAGGTAACTGAACCTATAAGCAAGGTACCAGGCCAATATTTCAAGGTGGCTTTATTCCAGAATGTCAACCTTTGTTCCTCAAAAGCTGTCTTGTTATATCCAAGCCCGCATTTTTTTTCAAATATGATGTTCTAGTCAAAGCCTTGGTAATATAACCAGTGTTTGTAATTATGTCCTATTATAAGAAGAACAGATTCTTCTTGGACTCATGCAAACAGCCATATTCCCATGAGAATAAGAATACGTACTCATCAGGAGATTTTACATTTTGGAGGGCTCAGATAGGGATAAAAAGATGAGTGCTTCAATTTTGTTTACATTTGCTATAAATCATAGTTCCTTAAGAGAACAGAGAAAAAGGTTTTCTTAAAACCAGAAAAAACAAGACATCAAAAATCAGCAGTGTCTCAATGAAAAAGGCATAAAAATTATAATCATCCCTATTGGTTTATTCAGTCCTGTATGATTGGCTCTTGATCTTAATCTTGTTAGCAGTTTGCAAAGTCATCAGTTTCTCTGGTAGAGTTCTGTAATTTTTACCCAGTTTAGTTTTATAATCTCAAATTTTATTGGAAACCTGTATTCTAGAGTGTCAGAGTCCTTTCTATGAATTTCACTGAAGATGAAACATATTTGTAAAAACATCAAAGTAAAACAGCAACTGACTGTAAATAACAAAACCTTCAAAAAAGGTAATTGACAAAGGCATTTGACCACCTCTGTGATATACAACATTTTGGGATAATAACCAGAATTATGGCTGACAATAAAAACAGATCAGGTAATTTTTAAAATATTTATGTCAATAACACTCATTCACATAATGCCATTTAAGAAAGTTTATTGTTACTTATTTGACAATGCTTCTCATGTAATTTAACATACAAAATGAGCCTAATTAGTTTAGCATGTTTGTTATAGAAAGAGAGCAAATCTCTCTGAGAATTACCAGGGGCCCTCTGAAAATCCCCAGAGAAACTCTCTCTCCTCTTCTAGGTCAAAAGACAGCTGTTAGTCAGGACTTGAATATTTGTCTGTGTGTGGGAGCTTGTCAAAAACATTAAAAGCTTTAAAACATTTGTTCAGATAGGAGACAAATCTCACTGCAAAGCCATGTTTCAGGTATCTACTTGAAGTGACTACAGAAATAGTCAAGGTGAAACAGCTAAAATAGTCAAAAAAAAGCCTTTTTATAATCTTTTTATCGAAAGCATATTAAAAGTTTAGGAAAGGACCGTTTTAGGAAAGAGGAAACCAACTTTTAATCTTGTACCAGCTTACTTTTGACACATAAATTTCTTTGCATAATTGGATTTACTTTAATCTTAGCCAACTTGACCATATATGAAACTCTTTAGGGCTTTACTTTTACAAACCTTTGGTTACTTTTTTTGCATTCAGAATTTGTCCCAGTACTTTAGGGCAAATTTACCTTTCTCAACTCAAGAAACAAAAATATTTCCATTCTTTATATCTTTTTACTGAAAACATATATTTTACTTTCCTTGTATACAGACCTTTTAGGAATATACGTCTTCTTATAGAAAATTCCTCAGCATACATAAAACATGTTTATCAATAAACCTAAGCACTTTTCAGTTTCTTTGATATAATACACGAAAGGCAGACAAATGCATACTTAGTACTTAACCTTTAGTATTGTATCTTATTTGGAAATGACCTAGACACCCAATAAACTGTTATTATTTAACTTAGTAAAGTTATAAAGTTTTTTCCAAAAAGATTTTTGAAGCTGTTTTTAAGTATGCAGACTATAAAACATAACAATTGTACCTAAAACTTTTACCCAGTTTTAACAATTACTCTTAAAAATTTCACGTGACATTACAGCAGTTAGCTATCATCTTCAGTTCTTTCAAGTACATACATCATAATACATACAATTATTGTTTAAAAGTTTTTCCCAAAACTTTTATCTTTTTACATTTATTTAGTTTACCTGTTCTTAACAATTATATTTAGATCATCTACAAAAACCTCATGAGACATTAAACAAAATTAGCTATTATACTGCATTATTAGTTTTGCTGATAAATTTTGTAGCAGAGATGACATGAGCTCATTTGACCAATAAACCTAGGCTGTATGTCTGCATCATAGCCAATGCTAACAACTTTGAGGGCTGCTCTATTTTAAATCAAACCAGCAAACTTAAACAGGCTTTCATTCATCAAAGATCATTTTATATTATGTTAAATAACTTTGTCTCTTAGAAGCTTTTGCATATTCATTAAAGACTGCATTCCATTATGAGAGATTTTGAATCCTCTTCTGAAACAGGTTTCCAGAATGGCCATTACAATTCCAAATTATCTCAAAAGTTTACTTATTTTTACTTGTTCAATTTTAGATCAGGAATTGTGGGGGAGTTAAAGTGAAGCTCAGCTTGCTGGAAAGCTCAGCAAGAGTGTAGACAAAAGCAGCAGATTTGGGTTTGGCTGCTTGCATGTTTAATTATTTAATTATTTTCTCTTAAAGAGGCAGTAAGTATTTCTGATTTTATTTAGAAGCCTCAAACAGGCTTCCCGTTTTTGTATCTGGCTTTCCCAATTGCATACATCAGTTTGGGTGAACTGAAATTGGCCCGTTTAAGTACATCAATTTTTACAAACCTTTATCTTAGTTTTACTAACTCGCATACTTTTAATTAAAACTTACATTAGAATTCCATTAACAAGTTTTGGTATTACAATATTGGGTAGGGGAAGCCTTCCCAGTTACACATAACATTTATTCCCAAAGCAAATATCCAGGCAAAGCTGACATAACCTCTTCATATAATGTTAGCTTAAACACTTTGATCTTTATAGTCTTATTAATCTTAGTAGCCTAGCGGTTGCCCCCAAACAATTGTTGGTCAGGTTTCTTACTCTGATTTCTGCCTCCTGACCTTTTAAATTTTTCAGACTGGGCTAAATAGAACATATTTGTCTGATGTCCTTTAACGTTGGATAGCCAATAGCGGGGTCCCTTTATCCCATCCAACCTTAGGCAGTATTTTATGAAAAGCTTTGTTTTAACCTTATTTATATCTGTTCTATTTATCCCATTTTTCTTTTAATAACTAGTTAAAGACTTTTATCCCATTGGGATGAGTCCTGTGACTCTTCCCTTTCTGATTTCTCTTTGTAAACTTAATATTTTCATTAGCATCTATAAGACTATGAGAAACTGGTGCCCCCAGTTTGATTAAGCTCTTAAGACTAGTTATAGTTTCATTTTAATTTGGTATTTCCATAGGTTCCAATAAAAGAGCTGTTTATCTTGAGAACTCTCTAATATTTTTCCCAACTTAAGGATCCATTGCTTGACCTTTTTTTTTTTTCTGGAGTCTAAAGAATATTGTGGCCATGTGGTGTTACAAAAGAAAATGATCCCTCTTTAGACATTGCCTTATAGCTATAGGTCGACCAGTCAGCCAAAGTTTCTCCCAAGGGGTTCTTAGGTGGAGTAGATGCGGCACCTTCCATGTTAACACTTTTAAAAGGAAAGACGAATAGACAAACAACAACAAATACCAAAGAAGTGCACTTTCCCAAAAACCCTCGACCACAACTGGAAGCCAGAATGAAGGCCAAAACCAAAACCAAAACCAAAGTGATTCCAGTCCAAGCTTAGTCTATGTCCTATACTTGGGGGGCACCCAACAAATGAAGTTCTGCTATGCAGATCTTCCCAAATGAGCAAGGAGAAGGGACCTTGCTTGTGCATTCCCAGTGGACTTACCAAAATTTTGCTGGGGCGTGGCAACTTCAAAACACCTGGAGCCTGGTTGGCTGCTAGGTACCCATTATTTCTGGCCAATCCTGTTGGAAAAGGTTAAGACAAGGGCAAAAACAAAAACTACCAGCTACTTACAAGAGATGTTTTCCTAAACCCTGAACCTGGTTTCCTCCACCACCAAAACAAAAGCACCAAGGTCCAATGATGTTTTGTTAGCAGCGCGTCGCTTGGGACTGTCCCTGAGACAAGTGGCTCAGGCAGCTGCAGGACATCTTGCTTTAGCCAGAGGCCAGGTTTGCCACAGGTGAGATGTCCTCTTGAGACAGGGTCACATCTGGGTCACCAAATTGATAGTGAACCTGAAGTGAGTTCTCTCGCTCATTGCACAGAAAGCCAATTTCTGACACGGGTATAGTGGAAGAAAGTAGGAAGTTTATCATTGCACAGCACTAAGGAGAGAGGACAGCTAATGCTGAAATCCCCAAATCCCAAAAAGCTAAAAGGAAGGGTTTTTATTTGGGGTTTTAGGTAGGGGAGGGAAAGCATATGGCCTTGCTGGTCAGCAGCTTTCCCACCAGCCTATATCTCTTTGCAGGGAAGAGATAATGAATCCAGGTGCTTGTCCTTGGCTGTGTCTGTTTCCGTGGAAGATAGTGGATTCTGGAGCCAGGAAGCCAGGGAGTAAGCAGGGAATGAGTGCTTTGGTTTTAACCCCATATATGCTGGGTTTAATGTAGGGAAACTGATATCAGGGTCGGTATCATCTCCACAGATATAGCGGAAATATCAAGTACAGTATTGAGGGTGAGTTTGTAGTCTTCTACACAAAATACTCATGGGAGTTTGCTCAGATGATGCACATGGCACTCCCCAGAAGTTAAAAAGACAGTGAACTACCGATTCTAACAAGTGTTTTTAAGGAGGAATATGCAAATACTTTAGGAGCACTTTGATTACAATTAATAAAGAATTGCTCTTTGTTAAGTACTGAGATAAGTGACTAAGTCCCCATCTCATTAACTAGAAGAATTCAGAAACAAAATTATATTTGGGTCCTAATGTGTATAAAATTACTATATGCATAGGTTAAAAAAATGAAAATAAAATAACTGGTTGGCTACTTGTGAATTTTTTAAGCTATACAGTTCTATATACGACCAAAACATGGTATCTTCAATTCTGGGAAGAACTTTTGTGATAACAAATAATCTACTCTAGAAGGAAGTTGAAAAGTAGTGAAGTGGTTGATGTTGTATATGAACGTTTTACATGTATTATGGGGAACAAGACACAGTACTACTCTCAAGGCTGCCACTTTCATGAGATATAGGCACTTGAAACATGATGATAACAGGTAATGGATGCTAAAATAAAAGTATACTTGAACTAAGACGGAAACACAAGTAGCAGAATAATTTATTTGTCCTGAGTTATGATGTAATTTGAGGATAATTAAAATTAGAGGATTCAATAGGTTGGATGATACAGGAAAGGGAACTCCAGGACTAGAATAAAGGGATTTCTTAGTGGTGTAATGTAGCTAAAGCATGCTGCAGAATCTCTGAGTTAGAGTGGAAGGTGACAGCAAAGGTGAGAATGTTTGTAACGTGGTGTTTTCATGTGGACTTTATACCTTAAGCAGTAGAGACGTTCCCATTAGGCAAATCATAGTATCATATACATTTTAGCTCCATTTTAAACTATCCTTTGGCCAATGTGGTTGAGTATCTGGAAGGAAATGATGCTGCCATTCCGGTTGTCAATTAGAAGACAAGTAGAGTTCAGAATTAGATGAGAGGAGGAGTGTTGACTGCTACTTATATAGCAGTGTTAGGCAGAGTGCCTGGAGGACAAAGGCAACAGTTTGGGGGTTGTTTTGTTTGCTTTCCAAGCTAATTTATAGACATGGTTTCTGAATTGGAAGAGGGATGAGGGTCAGGCTGAGACCTGTTGGAATGGGCTTATGCAGGGTCTGCCTACGTGAGAACTGAAGTCGACTGGGATGCACAGACTATCCAGGGAATCAACATAACTCCTGGAGTCAAGTCCTCGATAAAGATCCTGGTGAGTGTTGTTTCCTGTGTGTCACTTTAGCAGTGAGGGGGTAGTGGTTACATGGTGGCTTTGGCTTTATCTTAAGCACGCAGTAAGCCTTTACTAAAATTGGTACAATGATAACAGCACAGGCAACCTGGCTGTCTCATGTGAGATTCAAATGGGAGTATAAAGAAAAAAAGTGGAAAAACTTTATCATTGTTTAATCTTAGTAGATGATGAGTGTGCAAATGAAGATAAAGTTGGGAAGAAGAAGATCAAAGCTACCATTAATTTAGATTACCTTAACATCAGCAAAATTAACATTTTGGACCAGATAGTTCTTTTTCCTGTGGGTAAATGTCCTGTGCTTTGTAGAATATTTACTGCATCCACTAGATGCCAGTAGCACTTCCCAGGAGTGCCAACCAGCAACATCTCTAGATATTGCCCAGTGTCCCCCAAGGAGGGGGCAAATTCACCCCCAGTTAAGAACCACTGCATTAACTGATAACATATGTCAGATGTGCTAAGCACTCACTATATATCATCTCATTTAACTTTTTATACCTGTTTAATTTGCAAACTACAAGCTCATAGAGTTAATTTCACCAGATCAATGTCACATTCTTAATAAGAGGCAGTAATAGAGATAAATCTAAGGTTTGGCACCAAATTTTGCAAAATTTACTTGTGAAATGTAGCAGTATCAGCCCATCCTGAAACAATGCAAAGGAAGCTTACATCCTATGCATGTTCTGCATGTGTGTGCACGTGTGTATAACTTTTCTATTTTATCAAGTTTTATAGAAACACATGCACAAATATAAATTTTCATTTTTTACCCTAGTTAGCAAAAATGTAATTTGTTTAAATGTTAAGTGATATGCCTAAATATTTAAATCATTCAAGTAATACACACTATTAAACTATTAAGCTCCCTCTGCTTCTCCTATCTTGGGAGTGGTTGAGTTAAGCTTTAGTGGAAGGAGGGACCTTATACCGGCTTGCATCCATGGATGCAGAATTAGACACTGTAAGGGAAGTAGGATAATTAGCATATATAAGTGAGCTTTGGATGGTTAGATTCCATGAAGGATTTCTTAAAACTTAAATGATTTATCTTTGCTATAATAGGCTAATTTCTGGTAACAATTATTGCTGGTTTGAAAAGTCATTGTAGAAAAGCAGGGAAGGAGAATTTTGAAATTGTTTTCACTTGGAGATAGACCTCTGAATAATAAATAAAAAACATGAATTCTTCACCCAGTTATACATGGCTCACTGTATGGTCTTGAATAAATAACTGTAAATCTTTTGGCCTTAGTTTTTTATCTGTATAACAGTGGGAGTACATTTTAAATATCTGTAACAACAATATATAACTCAAAAATGGAATCAAAATTTACAATATATTACAAACTTCTGAAGAAAAGGACAGAAAATGAATTTATGCAAGGAAAGAAGTTACATAAATGTAACATCTGAGTCACTTTCAAACTTGTGAAAAACTGGAGAATGCAATTTGCACATCTGCAATCTGATGTACGGAGATAACATGGGCATTCTTTGGTAAACATATCTTTCTAGAAATACTTTTTGACTGAAAGCAACATATGACTTACACTTCATTTAGAGTCCATGAGATATTATTTATCTGTAAATGATATTGTGAGGCCTCCTTTCTACCAGTTACTAGAGGATGGATGTGAACTGTTGGATTCTTGCAGGGAATCAATGAGAATACAGTAAACTCAGGAGACCTTAGGAAGCAAGTCTCTAAGGAGAAGATGTAAAATGTGTAAGTAAACTTTAAAACAATTTTATTTGGGCATAAAATAACTTAAATGCATTTTCCATCATCTACGGCCTAGTAGGAAGAGATAGTTCCTGTTTAAAATAGCTACTTTAAAGGAAGTTTTGGGTGGCTAAACCCGTGAGCCACCCTTATTTCTGATTCATTGCTTCTCATAAAGTGATGGATAAGGATATCCTTTTAGGTCACGATATAGAGAGTCACTTGAATTCAATGACTGCCAGTTCTTTTACAAATGTGGATGGTGATACCAACTGCAGAAGCTCGTTCTCAAGTTGGCACAATTCCTGACACCTGTCCAAGGTGCCAGTGGAGATGGTCAATAAAGTTTACACCTGTCTTCCCTTCCACATACAGAAGTGGCCCAGGAGCAAGGCTTTATTTCCCTCACCCAGTGTGTAACTTTCGATGGATGTTATCAGTTTTCTCATAAGCATAGTGAAATTAATGCTAATGCTCAAGTGTCTAAATTTTTAAGGGGATTGAAAGAAATTAGTACAGGTGAGAGTTTATGTAAATAGACCAGACACAGGTTAGTTATTGTTATTTCAGTGGCTAGAAGCAGAAGAAATGGGTAAAAATAATCTAATAGAAGATTTTTTACACACTCAAAAAATTTTATTCTCTTTAAATATTAAAATAAACGTTTAGTGGGTATGATTAAATCCTTGCTAGGAAGACAATTCATTTTAATGGAGTCGTAGTCTAAGTGGTGCACCTAAAAATGACACATTGGGATCCAGCACCAGGCCTGATGGGCCATCTAATATTTCATAACCCTCTTCAAATCCCTTTATCCTCTTCTTTTTCATCATGTATAAAACTAGTTTAATATTAAATACCTGTCAGAGATTTTCCCATGGAAGTCCTCTTACAAAATAAACAATAGCCAGAGATAGTAAAAGTATTTCAAATACTATCTTGGCAAAAGTATTAATAATTCAGACTAATGTAAATTATGTATTTTGATATCAACTTTCTATGCTATGCTTATAGTGAAAACCAAAGGAGATTTTAAGAAAAATGTTTGCTTTCCTCAATTACTGTATCAGAAGTTATCAGCGTGGTTTTCATTTATTTTGCCGGACCTTTTCAATGCTGATACAATGGTGACTCATATTGGTCAGTTCTGAGATATACTTTGACAATTTTATCTCCTTTATTTTTTCCTATACACTTCTAGGAGCTACTGTAATCATACATAACTTCTTACATCAATTTTCTAATTTCCTTTCTCTTATTTCTTACTGTCTCCGCCTTTTTTCTGTATTTATGCTGTCTATTCTTTATTTTACTTTTGTCCAAGATCAAGTGTATTATACTTACTGGAAGATTTTCTGATATTTGACTTTCAAAATTTTGAATGAGTCATTTATACTGGCTAATATATATAATATATATTTATTTAGTTAGTTTTCAAGAACTGTTCTTATCTTTGTGGGTTTAATATATTATAGATCTGTGAAGATGTTAATTTTTATTTAAAATATTTTTCTATGTAGATTTTCTCTTTTTCTTCTCAGTTTTTTCTCCATGTATATTTTAATCTTGCCCTCTTTCATGGTGACTTCCTCAAAGATCTAGTAATCTCCAGCTTAAGAAATTTATATGACTCATCCAGTAACTAGCTGTACCAAGTTTGTACAGGAGTTTCCTGATGTTAAAACTGAAAACCTCATGTTCCAATTGGGCAGATCAGAATGGTTGGCAGCCCACTGATGGGTGATATCAGAGTTTGTCTGCCAATAGACTTTCCCTTGGAATACAATTTCCTCCCACCCCCATGGATTCTTAGGGTATCAAAACCTTTTCCCCATTAATTGAATAACCATTGCTCCATCTAAATCTCATCATCTAAAATGTGCTGAAATCTTCCATCTGATACTTATTACTTTATGTAATTTTTAAAAATCTTGTAATAACTAAGATTTTTTATTTCATTATCATTATTTCAGTTGTATTTCAGAGGGAGAGGTGATAAATATTTTTGATCAGACTACTATTTTTAACTCTACTAATACAGGCTTTAAATATAATACATTACTTGACGAGAGAGAGAGAGGAGCAAGAGAAAGAGGCTTAAGACATTTTCAAATTTCACTCTAATATTTGTGGATTTCTGAGCAGAGTAATGGGGACTGCAGTGCATGCAATGAGGGCTTATAGATTTGGAGGAATGTCTGCCTTATACTAGAGAGCAAACAATTGAGCTAGAAGGTTGAAAATGATGATAATAGAGGAATTTAAAAATCAAAACTATTGTTTTGGGGCCCTCCCCATGGCTGAGTGGTTAAGTTCACACACTCCACTTCAGCAGCCCGGGGTTTGCCAGTTCAGATCCTGGGTGTGGACCTACACACAGCTCATCAAGCCATGCTGTGTGGCATCCCAAGTAGAAGAACTAGAATGACTTACAACTAGGAAATACAACTATGTACTGGGGCGTTGGAGGGAAAAACTATTAAGTTTTACTTGTTGGTATTAGACAATAAACACTTGTATTTTTCTGAGCCCATGTTACTTACTGATAACTGACTTTCAGGAAGGTTCAGCAATGTTGGACAGAGTGACATCAAGAAGCAAATCTAGCTTCTCAACATTAGAAAAAAAGCTACAGTTATTTATATGTATCTTTTGTTTGTTTGTTTGTTTTTGTTTTTGTTTTTTTTTTTTGGAGGAAGATTAGCCCTCAGCTAACTACTGCCAGTCCTCCTCTTTTTGCTGAGGAAGACTGGCTCTGAGCTAACATCCGTGCCCATCTTCCTCTAGTTTATACGTGGGACGCCTACCACAGCATGGCTGCCAAGCAGTGCCATGTCCGCACCCGGGATCCGAACCAGCGAACCCCGGGCCGCCGAGAAGCAGAACGTGCGAACTTAACCGCTGCGCCACCGGGCCGGCCCCTATTTATATGTATCTTAAAGGATAAGCAAGGAGTATAATCCTAAATACAGTCATGTGTTGCTTAATGACAAAGATATGTTCTGAGAAATGAATCATTAGGCAATTTTTTCATTGTGTGAACATCATAAAGTGTATTTACAGAAACCTAGATGATATGTCCTACTACACCTTAGGCTATATGATACTAATCTTGTGGGACCACAGGCATATATGTAGTGTGTCATTGACTGAAACATCATTATGCAGCACATGACTATATAG
>NC_060269.1:71743720-71748993 GCF_021613505.1 Equus quagga
AATGACTTATGTGTACCACCTTGGGATGCTGTAAGAATATCTAAAGCCATTCTATTTTGAAGGACAATCTTTCTCATTAAAGCCATTTCAGTATCTAATAAGGATATTCCTGTGTGACTACTGTTAAGGGCTTCTGTATGTGGTATGACATCCTCTAGCCCCAAAGGAGGAACAACTATAGCTTGCTTCTCGGTGGTCACACCAGTGGAATGCTGAATGAGCCCATCTGGCCTTAAAGAGAGGGAAATTGACAACAGGTTTTAGCTCAGCATGAATCCATCCCTGCATCTAAGGGAAACTCAGGGTGCAGTGTTTTAGCCATCCAGGCAGCAGCCAAGGCCAGAGACTTGTTTCATGTAACTATTGAGTTCCATTATGAGCCACCCAATAAATACCTGGCCTTCAAGACCAGTCTGTTCCAAATCAGTCACTTTCTTTAAGTATGATAGTATTTTGAAACTTTAAATAGAACAGTTATAAAGTAGGTATTACATTTTAAGCATAGCAAAGGTCTAAATGTGGAGACACAAGGTTGGGAATGCAGGCCTGGTTCGGGTTCTTGGCACAGCTGTCTACAACAGATGCTGTCTTCTTCTCATCCTGGTATGGTTCTTTCCAACAGGCTGCAAAGAGTCTTTTATTTGATGTGTCCTTTGATAAATAAATTCTCCAGGTTATAGTCCATTATCCTTAAGGTCTGGGAGCTCTGTGGAAAGAATCAGATCAGGCTTTTCATTTAAGTGTCTCAATGGGACTCTGATAACAATGTAATATCTCCCTTAAGCAAAGTTGGTTCATATACTTCCTCATCTAATTGCATAAGACATCTAGTTATTATCTTGAAAGGAGAGAGCCAATGCTTACCAAAGGATGTAGATCTAAGATTGAAGAGCTTTTGGACATGAGAGACTAAATGCTTCTGAAAGCATTGTCAATTAAGTTTTGATTATGCTGTTAGTCCTTTCCACCAATCCTGAGGGTCAGGGATAGTAAGTGCAGTGAAAATGCTGCATTATTGGCCAAATGTTAGAAATAGATTTAAATATTTGTCTGGTGAAATGAGTTCCGTGGTCAGCATGTAACTCAGTAGGAATTCCTCAAATAAAAAATATCTTTTTCAATAATAATTTGCCTAAAGCCACCACTCTTCTGAAGGAAAAGCCACAAAACATCATGAGAACATACAGATCATTACAAGATATTTATCCTTGAGATGATATCATTTGGACAAAGTCCAATTGCCATACTTCAAAGCACTCCTTAGGAAGGGGAAAGTGGCCTTGTGACTCATGAAATAGTTTCCCTAGATTACATTTTGATGATATAGCACAATGAGTATAGGTTTTATGAGCTGCTGTGGGTGAAAGTTTCCAAAAGTATTGTTTTCTGCCTTTTGTTGCCACATTTACTTGTCTTCTTTGGTGATTTCTTGAGCCTATAGGAGGAAATCTTTTAGAGGGCTATCAGAGTAAATAGAAAGTAGCAGGCATTCTTGAGGTTAGACAGCAAATCCAGCTTGATAACATCCTTGATTATAGTTTAAGTAAGACCTATCTGTAAACCAATTAAATATTGGCATGCAGTTGTGGTTTATTCCCCTTGTGATGTTGGAAGTAAGTTAGCAAGGTTAAAATAGTGAATAATCTTTCCCTGCCGATATAAACTAAGAAGGTTTATCATCATTTTCTTGACAATGCTTCCCATACAATTTACCATACCAAACAAGCCTAATTAGTATGACTTCCTTTATAGGAAGAGAGAACAAATTTCTTTGAGGAGAAGTCTCAGGGACCTCCTGAAAATCCTCAGAGAAATTCTCTTCTTTCTTCTGGGTCAAAAGAAAGCCTTTATTCAGGATTTGAAAATTGTGGGGTGGGGAGAAGAGGAGGAGCTTGTCAAAAATATCAAAAGATTTTAAAACCCTTGCTCAAACAAGGTCAAGCGTCTGCTGATCTTGTCGCTGTGAAACAGTCAAGGGAAAACAGAGCATATCCCTTTTGAGAGAGAAAGCCAAATTCTAATTCTTGTACAAGCTTACTTTATATATTAAAACTTATTTACTTAATTGGATTTACTTTAATTTTAGCCAACTTGAGTAGGCAAAAACTCTGACTTTCTCTTTCACAAACATTCTATAACTTTCTTTTTACATTCAGAATTGTCCCAAGCTATTGTTCGTTCCTTCTAGTACTTTAGGACAATTTTTTCTTAACCTAACAAACAAAAATACTTCCATTCTTTATACCTTCTTTACTGAAAACACATTTTATTTTCCTTGTATACAGAGCTGTTTTCCTTATTAATTTTTAGTAGCTTTACTTATGTATATCACTTAGAACTTTTAACCCTTACAGCCCTTAATTTCTAAGTAAAAACTAAATAAGCAATTGTAAACTTTTTTTTACATTAGAATTTTGGGGCAAATTTAAAAATATATTTTATGATTTCTAGAAACATGTTGCCTTTGTAGTACAATCTTCCAGTAAAATACAAAACATGTTTACTAGTAGACCCAAACTCTTTTTAGTTTCTCTGTAATAAGAAATCAAAAGAAGACAAACTTGGATACATTTAACAATAATGTTTCAGTATTTTATCTTATTTGAACATAACCAAGATACTCAAGTTTTTATCATTTAATTTAGCAAAACTCTAAAGTTTTGTTACCAAAAAGAATTTGACAGCTGATTTTTTTTCAAGTATTCAGACCATAAAACATAATTTCTGTACCCATAAATTCTTATCCATGTTTGTTTATCTAAATCATTTGTTTCCAACAACTATGTTCAGATTACACACAAAAACTTCATGAGACATTAGACAAAATTAGCTATCTTTTAAAGCTATGATTTTGCTGATGAATTTCTAACAG
This sequence comes from Equus quagga, assembly GCF_021613505.1. NCBI lineage: Eukaryota > Metazoa > Chordata > Mammalia > Perissodactyla > Equidae > Equus > Equus quagga. The sequence continues at coordinate 71,746,593 of NC_060269.1, forward strand.
ACAACAAGAGTTTATTTGACTACTAAAGCAAGGCTGCATGCCTGCATCATATTCAAATACTGACAAATATAAGGACATGCCTATTTCAATCAAACCAACTAGCTTAAGCAAGCTTTTGTTTACCAAAGATTAATTTGTTTCAAGTTAACTTGAAAGACATTGGGTTAATTTCTATTACATTTATAATTTATTTAAGCACTTGCTTTAAGTCAATTAAACAGAGCTCTTGATTTTGGCCATACCATCCAGAGGTAAAATATCACACGTCTATAACATACATATACACACATACACAGAATCTCCACAGCTATTCTTTTAAAATTACTGCCATGAATCAGGTACAGTAATAGAAAGCTCCCTACTTATGAATCCAAATTTCGTTTTAGGCTGTTTTACTAAAATCTGTGGAGAAGACAATAAAGATGCTAGATTTGGGGCAAGGCTACTCTTATGGTCATTTTTCTGGCCTTTTCCTTTTTTTAAAATTCGGTTTTAGGAATTGGTGATGAGCTAGATAACAGTTCCCAAAGAAGCAAGGCCATAATCCTTTTTAAGATAAAGGAACTGAGTGGAATCTGAACTGCCTCTAGAACTGCTTTTCCAGTCTTACAGGATTTGTATGTCGAGGACAACTGTCCAGCCCCATCACCCTAATTTCTATTTTTCCCTCTGGGTGCTTAATTTTAATTTAACTTAAGGAGGAAGGCCTGGGAAGAAAATTTCTATCAGACTCTGAATATCAGCTTCCAGTTTGGCCAAATTTCTGATCTTAATTTGCTTAAATCCTTTTGAAGACCTTGTCAATTTCAGCCAGGACAAACAATAACTACCTGGCAGTATTGAACAGTTCCAGTCATCTTTAGTGTAGCAGTTTCCCAGAGAATCTCTCAGAGTCTCATTTACTCATAGATTATGGAGGTGTCTGTAAAGTCATGGCTCAATATACTTCCTTAATTACTATTTATAACAATTTTCTATGAGCTTTCTGAACAAAACTTTCAAGATTATTTTGGAATATTGAAGTTTTTGCTTTTTAAGTGCACTTTTAAATAATCTTATCTAATCTGAGTGTTCCTTCTATAGGGGAGGAAGACATTTCCTCTTCCCAAATGTGGGTTCGTCTGGCCGGAGAAGGAATTAAATTCACATGAGACACAATAGCAAGAGAAAAGTAAACAAAGCTTTATGAGGAACCATGGCCCTGGGCCTTTCTTCCTGAAGGAAGAAAGGGCACTGAAGAAGTGGGGTGCACATAGTGGTTATATACCCCCAAACAGGGTGTTTCACATGTGATTGAAATGTCCCTCCCACAATAGTCACAAGATTGCCCTGTCGGCACAGTGCTTGATGCCATCTCAGTGGGCGTAGCAGGAGGCAAGTCTATCGTCTGGAACTGGGTGGTCACAGGTGAGCACAGCAATCAGTTCCTAGCCTAAGGAAAGATGCTTAATCCTTAAAGAAATGCCAGCGTTGGGAGGGGGAGGGAAGTTAGTTACAGGAGGTTACCAGACAAGCACAATAAAATGCAGATTTAAGTCCTTGCCTTTGGTATTGATTAAGAGTTTTTAGAGAGAAGGTCATCTCCTTTCTTCTTCCTGGTACAGAGAGGGAGGCACCTTTTACAGATAGAGATTAACCTTACAAATGTACATGTGTCCTAACAAAGGGCAAGTTCCATTCCTCAGAGCCTCCTTGCCTGTCCCAGTTTATCAAAAGCAATCAGCCTCAAATAATCCTGATGCCAAAGAGACATATCTTGGGGTGGCCAATTCCAGGTCCCCACACTTCTAATGGCCAATGGAATTCCCCTGAGGCTGGCAGCAGTTTGGTAGGACCCATAGCCAAGAATGGATTGCAGCCCACATTTCTCTCTGACTATCTCTGACCATAAAATGGGTTGTGACTGCATTTTGTCTGACCATGTTTAGGGACCTCTAACCTGACCTTTAAGCCAAGCCCTCGGGACATCAAACAAGCTTGGTAAAATATTTTTTTGCTGTTCTTTGTAAATATTTATAGCTTCCAGAACCTTTAGCTTTTGAGCAATTGTCCTGGAAGTTGGCGAGCTCAACTCTAAAAATTTCTTTGTTACCTGGCTCTTAGAAAGCAGCCCCACTGTGGCCACTGTAATTTCAAATTATCCTGTGTTATCTTGCTAGCCATTAACAGCTATCCTTATTTTGTTAAGCACTTGCAAGTCACAGCATGAAGCCAGCCAGAGTTTGGACATGAGGCTGCCCATTTGGGAACTGGTCATCTTTTAGAAGCTTGCTTTCCCAGTTTTCTTTTAGTTTTCTTTTGCTATAAAATCTGAACAATTCCTAGGGACAGTACAGTGGGTCAGAAATGTCCTACTTGTGAGTGTTACTCCCTAAAGAAAGGTTGTAAACACTCTCTTACA
>NC_060269.1:71749093-71755545 GCF_021613505.1 Equus quagga
TATAGAAGAAAAACCACCTCCTGTGTATCACTAAGTTTATTCATATGATAATCCAAACCTATATCCATTTGAACTGATATTCCATTTGTGCTCAATACTAGCAAGAAGAATTATGTAAATGTTTAATTAAAATCTTTGATATTTTTGATATGCGAATTTATGAAGGGCAATCATCCATATCTTATCCAAGTAGGTATAGATATTTTCCTTTAATTGTTTAATGAATCCTTTACAAAAGATTTTGAATGTCAATGCTTACCAACTTACCTTGTGATTTTGGGTAACAGAATGAGATTTCTTTTTTCAAAATAAGAAACTTTTATTACTCACTTAAGTAACTGGGTCTTTTCTGAAAAAATCATGGTTAGAATAAAAAAATAAAAAATAAAGAACTAAACAGTTCTTTTTCTTTATTTACCACACATGCTTGTGTCTCTTCCTTCAGGAAAAGCAGTAAATTCTAAGGGAGAATTAAAACCAAACCTTAACTGATTTTTATAAATTGGAGATTTTTTTCACCATCAGAAATTGGCTTGTTCCTCATTCTCATTGTTCTCATTTTCCTAAGGGCTCTGTTTGGCAACCAGCCCATAATCCTCCTCGTCTTCATGAACACCCATTCCCACACACCCATGTATTTCCTACTTAGCTCACTTTCATGGACGTGAACCATTGTCCCAAAAATGGCTTCTAATTATCCATTTGGAAACAATTCTATCTGGTTCACCAGGAGTGAGGTTCAGATCTTCTTGACTTTAGCATTTACTGCAGCACTGCTCTTGACATCTATGACATATGATCATTATGTGACTACTTGGTCTCCTCCCCTCTGTCCCATCCATAGAAGAAAAAGTCTGTGCTGGTAATAATAGGATCTTGGATAATGGGCTTTATCACTCTTGTGCCCACATTGTATATGCCCTCATACTCCTGATTGCTGGTTCTGGACCATCAACCATTTCTTCTCTAATGGACCCAGCCATGTTGACTCAGGCCTACATTGACACCTTGGTCTATGAATACACAGTGTTTGTGAGCATCACCCTATTTCTTGATTCCTTGTGTTGCCTTTCATTGGTATAGCATATTCCTATGGCCAGGTTCTCCTTGTTGTCTACTGCATGCACTCAGCAGAAGGGAAAAGGAAAGCCTATTCAAGTTGTAGAACTCACCTCACTGTGGTGGCTTTCTACTATGTGCCCTTTGCTTACACCTATCTATGCCAAAGATTCCTCCAGTCCCTGACATAGGACAACACAAGACAGTTCGGGCTGTCTTCACCAGCTTCTTAAACCTAATTCTCAACCTCGTCATCTACAGCCTGAGGAACAAGGAAGTGATGGGGCCCTGACAAAAGTGACTCATAGAATTCACTCTGTGAAAATGTACACAAAGATTTCATTAGTACTGTAGCCTCAGCAATGGATCAATTTAATGTCAGATTCTCATTAGGAATAATATTATTTTGAGATTGAAGACAGGGACTAAAATTAATCTAGAGAGTAAAATAATTGAGATTTGACAAAATAGTTGTATATTCCCAACCAAATTTTGGGGATTTTTGTGATATATTTTCAATAAATATAAAGGGCATATATTTTCTTCTAACTTGTGGGCAATAATTTTTTTTGCTAATATATAGAAATAAAAATAGAAATTACTCAACTTGATGTTATCATTCTGTATAATAGTTGTAGTATGTACTTGCATTACTTAACAAATCCCACTTGGTCATGCTGTATAATCCACCCTTTTAATGCTGAACGTGATTTTTTAGTATTTTGTTGAAGATTTTGCATCAATATTCATAAGGGTTATTACTTTGTAGGGTTTCTCCAGCATCTTTGTCTTGCTTTGGTAGCAGGGTGATATGCTGAGCTCATAAAATAAATTTGGAAGTTTTCCCCCCTCTTCACTTTGCCGGAAGAGTTCAAGGATGATTGATGTTGATTCTGTCATATATATTTGACATAATTCACCAGTAAGGCCAATTTGCCCTGGGAATACTGGTTGAGAGGTTTCCAATGACTGATTCAATCTCCTTAACAGTTGTTCTGTTCAGATTTTCTATTTCCTAAATATTCCATCTTGGTAGATTTAGATTTCTAGGAATTTTTACATTTGACTTTAGATTATCCAATTTGTTGGTGTACAATTGTTCATAGTAATTGCTTCTAATAATTTTTATTTTTGTTGATTGGTAGTAATGTCCATACTTTCATTTATGATATTAGTAATTTTAATCTTTACTCTTTTTTTCTTGGTTAATTTGGTAGAGAATTGTCAATTTTGTTGATCTTTTAAAAGAACCAATTCTTGATTTTGTTGATTTTCTCTATTGTTTTTCTATTACCTATTTTATTTATATCTCCTCTAATCTTTATTATTTTCTTTCTTGTGCTAGTTTTTAACTTTGTATTCCTTGTTTTTGTAGTTCCTTAATGTATAAAATTATATTTTTGATTTGAAATTTTTCTTCTGTTCTAATGTAGATAATTATATCTATAAATTTCCCTCTTAGCACTGCCTGTACTACATTCCATATATTTTAGTTTGCTGTGTTTACATTTTTATTTGTCTAAAGATACTTTATAATATCCTTTATGATTTGTTCTTTGATCCATTGGTTGTTTACACTGTGCTGCTTAATTTTCATATATTTATGAATTTTTCAGTTTTCCTTCTGCTGTTGATTTTCAATTTCATTTTACAGTGACCAGAAAAGATACTTTGAATAATTTCAATCTTTCTAAATTTCTTAAGACTTGTTTTGTGGCCTAATATGCAGTCTATCCTGGAGAATATTTCATGTGCACTTGATAAAATTGTGTATTTGTCTTTTGTTGGGTGGCGTGTTCTAGTAGGTCCAAATGGTTTAGAATGTTTTCCAAGTCCTCTAATTACTCATTGAAATTCTTTCTGGTTATTCTAAAGATTATAAAAAGTGTGGTATTGGGGCCGGCCCGGGGGTGCAGTTGTTAAGATTGTGTGCTCTGCTTCAGGGCCCAGGGTTCACCGGTTTGGGTCCTGGGTGCAGACATACACACCGTTTATCAAGCCATGTTGTGTCAGATGTCCCACATATAAAGTAGAGGAAAATGGGCATGGGTGTTAGCTCAGGGCTAATCTTCCTCAGAAAAAGAAAAGAGGGGCTCAGAAGTCTCCTCCCATTATTGTAGCCTTTCTTATGTCTTCATTCAATTCTGTCAATGTTTGCTTTGTATATTTTGGAGTTCTGATGTTTGCTGCACATGCAGTAATTGTTATATCTCTTGGTGAATTGATTCTTTTATCAGTATATAATGTCGTTCTTTGATCTTTATAACTTTTTTTGTTTAAAGGCTATTTTACTGATAATTGTATAGTCATCCTTACTCACTTTTGGTTTCTATTTGCATGCACTATCTTTTTTCTTTTCAGTCTTTTCTTATTCAACTTGTTTTTGTCCTCAGCTCTAAAGTAGACAGCATATAGTTGGATAATTTTTAAAAATTATTTCTCCCATTCTTTGCCATTTGATTTGGGAGTTTAATCCACTTACATTTAAGATAATTATTTATAGAGAAGGAGTTACTTTTGTCATTTTATTGTTTCTTTTATCTTATTGTCCCTGTTTCCAACATCAATTCCTTTTTTTGTGCTTAGTTGATATTTTTGTAGTCAACCATTTTGATTCATTTTTTCCTTTTTTGTATATTTTATACATATTTCCTTTGAAGTTACCATATGGATTATGTATGAAATCATAAAGTTATAACAATCTACTTCAAATTAATATTAAGTTCAATTGCATATTAAAACTCTATTCCTTTACAACTCTATGTGATCATGTTATGTGTCACTACTATATCTTTATAATATATTGTCAATGTTATCAATGTCACTATTTTATGTAATCAATGTCATTAATTATATCTTTAGCTATTCTATACTTGTTAATGTAAATTTAAAATTATTTTTATGTCTATATTTTAAATATAAAATTTATATTTTATTTATATTTTAGCTATCTTTTAAATTATGTAGAAAAAATGGAAATGGAAATGCAATCCAAAATCACAATAGTATTGGTTTTTATATTTGACCATGTATTTACCTTTACCAGAGAGGTTCATATTTTTGTACATTTTCTGGTTAACATCTAGCATCCTCTTATTTCAACCTGAAGGTCTCCTGTTAGCATTATTTGTGGGACAGGTCTAGTGGAAATGCACTCTGTCAGCTTTTGATTATATGCAAATATCTTAATTTCCACCTCACTTTTGAAGGATAGTTTTGCTGAATAGAAAATTCATGGTTGGGGCCAGCCCTGTGGCCAAGTGGTTAAGTTCACGCACTCCACTTCCAGCCTGGGACTTCACTGCTGTGGATTCTGCGTTCAGACTTGGCACCGCTCATCAGGCCACATTGAGGTGGTGTCCCACATGCCACAACTACAAGGACCCACAACTAAAATATACAACTATATACTGAGGGTATTTGGGGAGAAAAAGCAGGAAAAAAAGATGATTGGCAACTATTGTTAGCTCAGGTGCCAATCTTTAAAAAAAATTAATGGTTAACAGCTTTCTCGTTTTATTTTTTCTTTCAGCAATTTACGTATGTCATCTGGTTACCTTATGGCCTCCAAAGTTCTTGTGGAAAAGTCAATTCATAATCTTAATGGCATCCTTTGTATGTGACTTTTTTTTTAATGTCAAAGTTTTGTCATCATTTTCTTTCAATAGTTTGATTATAGTGTGTCTTATTGTTGATCTCTTTGTGTTTATCTTACTTGAAATTCATTGAGCTTCTTGGATTTGTAGATCCATGTATTTTCTCAAATTTGGAAAGTTTTTGTCCATTGCTTGTTCAGATAATCTGTTTGCCCTTTTCTCTGTTAACCTTCTGAGGTTTCCGTAATGCATATTTGTGTCCTTTTGATGGTCTGCCATAAGTCATTTGGCCTCTGGTAACTTTTTTTTCTTTTTGTTCCTCAGATTCCATAATTTCACAAATCTAACTTCCAGTTCTCTGATTCTTCTTTCTGCTCGTCAGCCACTGAAACCTTATACTCAATTTTTCAATTTGTTCCTTGTATTTTTCAGTTCCAAATATTGTTTCATTATTTATTATAATTTCTCTTTTTATTATATGATCATTTTGTTCATTTGTTGATCTTCTGATTTCCTTTAGTTCTTTGTTTTCTGAGCTTATTAAGCATTTGTAAGACAGTTGTTTAAAGTCTTTATCTAATAGATTTATACTTATGTTTCTTCAGGGATGGTTTTTGGACATTTTTTCTTTTGAATGAGTCATGTTTCTCTGTTGTTTTGTATGCTTTGTGTTTATTTTTATAAAAAACCTGGCCTTCAAAATACACCTGTCCCTCCAAGTATTTGCAGAATGGCTCTGTGCCAGGGAAGTCCTTCACTAATTAGCTGAGCCTTGGTTCTGGACGTTAGAATCAGCCTGAGAGAAAGCTTAATGTCCTCTCAATCTTTTTTCAGCATGTATCTTATCTGGACTCGTGTGTTGCTCTTTAGATTTTCCCATATGCACAACTTCTTCTTCTTTTTTTTTTTTTTGAGGAAGATTAGCCCTGAGCTAACATCTGCCACCAGTCCTTTTTTTTGCTGAGGGAGAGTGGCCTGAGCTGACATCCATGCCCATATTTCTCTGTTTTATGTGGGATGCCTGCCACAACATGGTTTGACAAGCAGTGTGTAGGTCTGTAGCCAAGATTTAAACCGGCAAACCCAAGGCTGTTGAAGCAGAATGTGTGAACTTAACTGCTGTGCCACCAGGCTGCCCCCACAACTTCTTTTAAATGTCTTAATTTTCCAAAGAGTTTTCTTCTTTAGGCCTTTGGTAGTCTGCTGTATGTCTCCTCTCATAATCACTTGCTTCAGGCATCTGTGGTTCAGTCTCTGTGCAACATTTTGAGTAGTGCCTGCTGCTTTTTCCTAACTGATATCCCAGTTAGGTAAAACAGACCAGCACTTCAGGTAGCCCCTGACAGTTTAGAACATTGAAATAATGTCGTCTTCACTGCTTCCAGAACACAGGAGGGAATTGGAAACGGGACTGCTGCCCTAGCTGGTCTATTGTAAGTTTCCTCCCACAATCTTTTGCCCCAAGTGTTTGCAGATGGGTCTACCATCAAGTTTTATAAGGAGGGTGAGCTATTTCTTCCTGCCGGAGATCTGAGTTACATGAAACAGAGACCAGTCCTTCAGGCAGCACCCACACAAGTTAGAATGTGGAGAATGAGGTCTGATTGCTTTCTCTGGTTTGAGAGTGGGAACTGGGAATGGGGCTGCTGCCTCTTCTACACCAAGGCCATGCCACTTAGGGAGGGTGTGGGCCAGGGATAAACAATAATGCCATGGAATTTCCGACCATTTTGAATGTGGCTAGATTGGATATTTGCTTGCTGCTTATACACCTTTGGCTAGTTTCCAGACCTCCAA
>NC_060269.1:71755555-71762490 GCF_021613505.1 Equus quagga
TATAAATTTCCCTTACAAAATGGTAACTTCTCTGTTTACAGAGCTTCTTCTGTACCTTCTCTTTCTCAAAATAATCAGTTACAAGTTATCCTTTGCCAAAGAGGCATGTTTATGGGTTGACACCATAGGTTAATCTTGACTACTGGTTCTGCTGTGTATGCCTTCTTGTTTTTTAGTTTCATATATTTACGACTCATTTAAGTTTTCATCTTTCATTTTATTGACATAGAATATTTCTGTGTATGACCTTACCACAATGTATTTACCCACTTTGAGTCTATTACATCTAATGCTGCAATGGGGAGTGCAATACTAACCCACTGGTCCTTTTGTGCAAGAGCTCTGATTAATTTTACACCCAGTGACAGAATTACGGGATTGCAGGACAAGTGTTATTTCACAGTTTTATAGACAATACCTAACTACTGCCAAAGGTGACCAATATTATGATCTGCATTTACTGTAGTGTGTATTTTATTTTTTAATTGTAGCAATGTTAGTACATGTAGTAGCAGTAGTAAATGATAGTATTCCTTTATATGTCTTTGATTATCATCATGGTATTTAATTTTTCATTTACATTAACATATCACAGTTAATCTGTCCATTCTAATGTTGATGCACAATTGGATTTTTTTTTCATTTTTGATTATTTTGAATAATGCTTCTATGAACCTTCTTCTATATGCATTTTGGTACACATATTTCAACATTGTTGTTTCTTAAAAACTTATGAGTAAAATTATAGGTTTCCAGGGCATAAACACATTCAAATTCTGTAAATAGCGAGAGATAGTTTACCAAAGTTTTTGAGTCGATTCATATTGTTAAAACTAGTGTATACGACTTCAGCTATTCCATATATTTGTCAATACTTCTTGTTAGAAGTCTTTTTAATTTTAGGCATTCTGTTAGATTATATGACAGAATTTACTTTGGTCTGAATTTTCATTTCCCTGATTAGTAATTAGCTGATATATATATTATATATGTACCATATATATATTGATTATGTATATGTATCAAGTAATTACTATTCATTGATATTAATTACTATTAGTTGGTATATAGTATTGTATGTTAATATTATTTTTATTAAAAAAGAGACGACAGGTCCAAACTGGAGTCACTTTTGCTAAGCCACACATCAGCAAACCAAGACTAATTGCAGTTTCAGCCTCTCATAGGCATGTAATCTTAAACTAGTCAATCTGGAATCTCGTGGTCAGCAATAATGAAGTATTCTGCCTCATAAACTTTCATGCCCACTTCTCCCTATAAAAGTCTCACTTTTTGTACAGCTCTTGTAGGTGCTTTCTGTTTCCCAATTCATGAATCATTGAATAGAGCCAATTAGATCTTTAAATTTCCTCACTTGTGTTTTTTTAAATAGATTTGGTTGTAGTTGTGGAATCAAAGGACATTTTTGATGCCTTTGGGGACAAGAAGAAGCACAGATATGGTACCCATGAACCCTTTTGAGTTCTCTGTATTTCTCACCATTTTTCAGGGCAAGGAGTAAGTTCCTCTTGGTTCTGAGTTCCACTTTATTTGCACTGAGCTCCTAGTCTAATTGGCTTTCCAGTACGGGGCATGTCAACTCTCCTGGAGCCATATCTTTTATTTCAGACCACAATTTTTATTTGATTGATGGAAATCTCCAGGCCCTGATTCTGTCATAAGATCCACATAGGAACTGTTTTTGGCAATTTGCAGTTACTCATTTACGTGGAGTCCCCAATTTGTAGTCCCCATTTGTTGAAGTCTGCTGGTTCAATCATTTCTCCAGACCAAGGTTCCCCAAGTGGGAACTGTCGGCAGTGTTTACAGGGCCTTCTCTTGGCCAGGACACACTAACATCTCCTGACTACTGCCAATACATTAAGGCACACATGCTTGTTTGTCTTGTTTTGTGTAGCTAATAAACACTGTTAATGAGAATCTCAGAGGCCAAAGAGCTTCAAAAATTAGTAGGCACAGGTTGAGCACTTAAAAGCTGTTAGAACAATCACCACCTAACTCTAAGACTCCCATGTTGGGATAAGCTAGCCGTGGAATGGGTTAGATTGACACTGGGTCACTTGCCAACTTCAAGAAAATTTCCATGCAAAGAGGTACATTGTAAAACACCACACAATCTTCAAACTGGCAGTATTTCCCAATTAGGTATTAGTTTGGCTTCAAGATGCCCAAAACTTTGCTAAAAAAATAAATAATAACAAAAATGGGGTCCTTGATACAGAAGAGGAAGAATTTCAGCAAGAGATCCCCAATATAATTGAGGTGCTCAAAAATCTATGAGCAACTTCTGATATTGACATTGGGAGAGTAAAAAGAACAGAACCTATAAAAACTCAGACATAATTAAAATTCTTCCTAAATTTCCTCAATATCCATTAAAGTAAAGCTCAAGGCCATATAACACCTCACACCCATAGTCGAAGAACTGGTCACCCAGGGGCTAATCGTGCCCTGTACCAGCCCACATAAACTGCAGATCCTGCCTGTCAAGAAAGCTAATGAGTAAGGATGGTGATTTGTCCAGGATTTGAGAGCTGTTAACAAGAAAGTTATTCCCCATTTCCAAGTTATTACAAAACAAAACACCCTTTTGTCACAAGTTCTATCAGAATTAGGATAGTTGACTGCTGTAGACCTCTGTTCAGCCTTTTTCAGCATTCCTATAGACAAGAAAAGCCAGTATCTATTTGCCTTTACTGAGAAGAGTCAACAATATACCTGGACAGTAATGCATCAAGGGTTCACCGAATCCTCTTCTTATTTCTCCCAAGTACTCCACCAAGATTCAAGCACCCTCCAGTTCCCTGGGAAATTGACCCTTTAAATATGTAGATGATCTCCTTCTGTGCTTAGTTACCAAAGGGGCATCCACGAAGGTTTCCATTTATTTGCTACAACAGTTAGTTGAAAAAGGACATAAAGTCTCTAGGGAAAAAATGCAATCATCTACAGACACTATTTATTACCCAAACATAATGTAAGTGCTGACAAACTCCAGCTGTCCCAAAAAAGAATTAAGCTAATCCAAGAATTCCCTAAGCCACAAACTAAGGAATAGTTTTGTGGATTCCTAGACCTGGCTGGCTATTTTAGAGTATTGATTTCTAATTTTTCTTGATTGGCTTGTCTACTCTATGAACTTACTAAAATTTTAGTCTTTGAACCATTTCCTTGGGAAGATAAACATAAACAGGCTTTCATAAGACTAAAACAAGTGCGACAAGAACCACCTTGCTTACAGCTACTTAACTATTGAAAACCTTGTAACTTTTGCATGAAAGAGAAAACCAAGTCCTGGGAATACTTATGCAAGGACATGCTAATAAACATAGGCGTATCGCCTATTATAGCATACAGCTTGATTCAATTGTTCATGCCAGTTCCAACTCTGATAAGTCTGTAGCCTCAGCTGCAAAGCTGGTAGAAGCCTCAGCTGATTTAAACTTAGCAAATGGTATTTATTTACAAACTCCATGTACAGCCTAAAATCTTCTTAATTCTGAATTGACCCAACTTTTCTGTGCTAACCCTCTGTGAGATCCTTCTGTTTTCACCTCCTAATCAATATCTTAAACTTTGCAACACTCTCAACCCTAGTACACTACTACCTCCACCTGATGAACGTAACTAACTGCAGGGCAATAACATCCTATTTTGTGAGACTGAGTGCTGATTTACAAAGCACTCCTTTGACTAATTCTGATCTAATTTTGTTTGTTGATGAGTAATAATGTAAAATAACAAAGAGAATTTTCAAGCTGCCTAGGCTGTCACTGCCCTATATAAATTACTTGAGAGGGGAAATGTCCCACGAGCTAAAATAGCCCAACAAGCAGAGCTCCATGTCCTTACCGGAGCATACCAGTTATTTAAAAAGGGAAATACTTATACTGAACAGCTGGCATGCTTTCAGGGTCATCCTTGATTTAGGGATATTGTGGAAACAAGGGGTTTTTCTCACATCCACCGAGAGCCCAATCAAAAGTGGACAAGTACATTATCTTCTTACTGCTACTCTCTTGCTTTCTAAAATTTCTGTCATCAAAATTGAAGCCCAAACTAAAAAGACTGAATCTGAGTGTCAAGAAAATGCCTTAGTTGACTTTCATGCTAAGGCAGCAGCAACAGCATCTGTAGCACATGTGGATGAATTTCATTCTACTACTGCAAAAAGTGACCCCTTGTTACCAGGCTTTTGCCATCCTTGTGTCCTTGCAATGTGGAAACAGTCTGGTCCTGAACCACAGAATCAAGGCATGCAAGCAATGGTTGTAAACTAAAAAATAAACAGTCAGGGTTATAGGAAACCCAAGATGGCTGTTTGGTTCTTCCTGGCTCACTGGCAAACCCTATTTTTGGTTTTTACATTTCTTCATCAATGATGATTCACTTAAGATCATAAAAATTAAGTATAAATACAGATGGGGAGACTTCCATAAAATTGCAAAGGCATTTTACCACAAATGCCTGACCTGCCAGGTCTATAATCCAGGGAAAAAAATTTTCTTTTCAGATGCCTCAAATCTTCTCCCTCTGGCCCCTTTGAACGTCTGCAGCTGGACTTCATTCAACTGTCACTTAGAATGGGTAATCAATATGTCCTTGTAATTGTATGCATGTTTTCTTGATCAGTTGAAGTTTTCCCCTCCTGCAAGGTTGATGCCCTAGAATGAAAAAGAAGTTTTTGGATAGCATGTTTCCCATTTGTGGTATACCTTCAACAATCTCCAGTGATTGAGGCACCCTCTTCACTTAACAAATCTTACAAGCCTTAACAAAATCCTTGTAAATTTATTGAAATTATCACTGTATTTATCACCCTCAATCATCAAGTAAGTTCAAGATATCTAATGGGATCCTTAAACTTAAATTCTTTAAACTTTCTGAAACTGCTGGACTCTCTTGGCCTAAGATAGTGCCTCTAGTCTTGCTAACTATTTGCAGTACCCCTTTTGGAAAACATAAATTAATTCCACATGAGATAGTCAACAGTAGACCAATGATTATAGATATACAATTTTTTGATTATCCCTTGTTGTCTCATGCTAGTATGATCAGTTACTGTTGGTCTTTAATATCTTATGATAAAGGATATCATCAACAAGTTAAAGAAACATTCCTGGATCCCAATTCAAAGGATCTCATTGGTCACAGGCAGAAGCCTGGTGACTATGTATTCTAGAAACATCTTCAGAGGAAGACAATTCTGAAAACCTATTGGAAATGACCTGACCAAATATTCCTGAACACTGACACTGCTGTAAAATTATAAGGCATTGAGTTTGGGTACACATCTCAGAACTAAAGAAGGATTCATTTGACATCTTTTCCTGTGCAGACACTAGAGATCTCTGAATCAAATTGATGAGGAAGAAAAATAGCTGACATTAAGGTAGACTGCTTCTGCTCAAGACGTTATAGCAAGACTTTATACTTGAATTAAACACGAAACGCTTACTTCTCTTTATTTCCTTTACTCTGGCATTGACCTGAAAGATAACACCATCATCTGCATCTCCTAGGCCATTGCTAAGTAGGGTAAGCTTTCAGACTGCTGGGTTTGTCATCAAAGAATTCAATCTATCCATGAAGCTAGAGACTGTGTGGTCCTCCTTGTGTGCAATTTATCTTCTATTCCCAATGTGACCACACACTATTATGAACCCCCCTTACCTGTCTCTTATGGAGTTCAACTCATGGTCAGAGCATCCAGTCTTTGTTTTTCACCTTCCTCTGATTATAACTGTACTTCCACAATTAAACACAAATACAAATGTAAATCTCTGTATGTTTCCATCCCCACAGCCACATGACTATCTATATCAGATCTATTCCAATCATGAAGAGATCTCACCAGGAGCATCCATTTTTACAAGGTAGTTAGAACAACCCTTTATTTCAGGCTGGGTGGTTTACTCCCAGAATTCACTGAATAACTGACCCCCAGCTTGAACAGACAAATGCGACAATCCCTGAAAATGAATCCACTTACAGTACTATCCTAATGAAAATATTTGTGCCCCAGAAGGATTTATCTCTATCTGTGGTGGCTATTATTCTCCTTGGGCTCATGAAGGCCTAGATGGCTAGTGCATAGCTAGTCAATAACTCCTGGGTTACCTAACTGTATCCCTAACTGTTCACAAATGAACTAAGACACCTCATTGGTCAACTTCCCTGGATTTACATCACTGAGTTAAAAAGGACCTACCAGGAGGCATTCATGATTCAATATTCATTTCCTTTGGCAGGACACTACTTCCTTGGTTAGTAGTTAATGTTGATAATATGATCAGGAACTTCTTAACTCTTGAAAATATAGCAGAATCTGCTGCTAGGTCAATAGCTGCTCCAAAAATTCCTTAGACTCTTAGGCCAAAGTTGTTCATGACAATAGGATGCCTTTGATTTTCATTTAGTTGAGCAAGGAGGTATCTGTGCTGTGGCAACAGCACTTGCTACATGTGGATTAACACTTCTGGAAAAGCTGAATCTCTGTTAAATAAGATCACTGAACAAGCCACTTGGGTCAAAAAGGCAATTCCTTCAAAAAGGTGTTTCTTTTACATTTGATTTTGATTGATTTGGGTCCTGGAGCCCATACCTCCAAAGGGCACTCCAAACGTTGGGAAATATCCTACTTATAATAATTATAGTAGTCCCCTGACATGTTGTCTTCTCTTAAAACCTTCAAATGCATGTTTGCAGTTGCTAATTGCCAAGGAAGTCATCTCCCTAAGACTGGAACATCAGAAAAGGAACAAAGAGAATGATTAAAATTAAAGACAGTGAACCTGAAAATTTGACCTGTCAATACCATAAGAGATTTAGCAAAAACATTATGACAAGAGAATACCACACAGTGAAGCAGAAAAAACTGTGAGAACTTTGCAATAGTAGCTAGCATTGGTGCT
>NC_060269.1:71762590-71806956 GCF_021613505.1 Equus quagga
AGTGCCTTAATTTTTTGTTTTAATTGAGCTGGCATTCTTCATAATATGTTTCATCTGTACATTATAATTTGGTTTCTGTATGCACTACAGGGTTCTCACCACCAAAATCTAATTTCCATCTATCACCATACAGTTGATGCCCTTTACCCATTTTGCTCTCCCTTTACCTCCCTTCCCCTCTGGTAACCACCAATATGATCTTTGCAGTCATGTGCTAGTTTTTGTATTGTTTTGTTTGTTTATTTATTTTATATTCCACAAATGAGCAAAATCTTATGGTTTTTTGTCTTTCTCTGTCTGACATTTCATTTAGCATTGTTGATGCAAAATAACCAATAACCACTCTACAGCTGAGAGAGGTAGGTGAATTTTACTTGAGCCAAAGAGAGGATTGTAACCTGGGAAGCCCTTTACCAGAAAAGAAGAAAGCATTCTGGAGAAGCATGGTTCTAAGTACAGTCTTATATATTTTCAGAAGAAAGAACATATATTAAACACACCCAGGCTACATGTTCAATCAAAGTTTCAAAGGGATAGTCAGTTGCAAATTAGCAGGTCAACATGACCTTGATGTCTGGAAAAGAACTAATACTGGAGTTACCAATGTGGCATTACCAACAGGGCATAGCAGGGGAAGTATACATTCTTATCTTAAGAAAGTGCATTCTTTACTTTAATAGTTAAAGCAGATGTACAATGCATGTTTGATAGGCCACAAGTCAGGCTCTTTAGTTCAAGGTGAATCAGTTTTGAACTGAAAGAGTTACCACATATACCTCAATATGTGAAAATCTCTTGTCACATATTACCCTCAAGGTGCATCCATGAATGGCAGCATTTCATCTTTTTCATGGCTGTGTTATATATACTGTGCGTATACACGTACGTAACATGTCTTCTTTATTCATTCATGCATCCATGGACGCTTAGGTTGTATCTCGGCTTTTTTAAATAAGACTGCAGTTAATGAAGTTTTACATATATCTTTTCAAATTAGTGTTTTTGTATTCTTTGTAAAGATACCCAGAAGTGGAAAAGCTGGATCATATGGTAGTTTTACTGCTAATTTTTTAAGTGAATCTCCATACTGCTTTCCATAGTGGCTGCACTAACTTACATTTTGACCAGGAGTGTATGAGGGTTCCCTTTTCTACACATGCTCTCCAACCCTTATTTCTTGTCTTTTTGACAACAGCCATTCAAAAAGGCATGAGACAACATCTCATTGTGGTTAGATTTGCCTTGTTAAAAATAATTAGTGATGTTGAATATATTTTTATGTGCCTATTGGACAGCTGTATATCTTCTTTGGAAAAATGTCTATTTGGATTCTCTGTCCATTTTTTAGTCAGGTTGTGCTTTTGTTGTTGAGTTGTATGTATTTTTTTATTTTGGATATTAACTCCTTATTTGATATAAAATTTTAAATATTTTCTTCTATTCAGTATGTTGTCTTTTCTTTTTGTTGAGGGTTTCCTTTGCTGTGCAGAAGCTTTTGAGTTTGATGCAGTCCCATTTGTTTATTTTTGTTTTTGTTTCCCTTGCCAGTGGAGACATGATATTCCAAAAGGTACTGCTAAGACCAGTGTCAAAGAGCATACTGCCTCTTTCTTCTATGAGTTTTATGATTTCAGGTCTCACCTTAAACTCTTTAATGCATTTTGATTTAATTTTTTGTATGCTGTATGATAGTGGTCTAGTTCCATTATTTTGCATGAGGTTGCCTAGTTTTTCCAACACCATTTACTGAAGAGACTTTCCTTTCTATATTGTATGCTCTTGCCTCCTTTGGCATAGATTAATTGTCCTTATATGTCTGGGTTTATTTCTCGGTTCTCGAATCTCTTCTATTGAACCATGTGTCTGTTTTTCTCCCAATAACCTGCCATTTTGATTATTAAAGCTTTGTAGTATGCTTTGAAATCAGGGAGTGTTGAGCATAGAATTTCAACCTGTGCAAAGTTTTATTTGTGTTTTACATGTTATAGCTGAAACCGGAAGCTTCTGTTTTTACTTCATAAGTCACATACTGTAGCTACCTAGTCATTTGTCTCCATGGCTTTAGGTAAATTTTTTAATTTCTTTTCTTTTTTTTGAGGATGACTGGCCCTGAGCTAACATCTGTGCCCATCTTCCTCTACTTTATATGTGGGGCACCTTGCACAGCATGGCTTTTGCCAAGCGGTGCCACATCCACACCCAGGATCCAAACTGGTGAACCCCAGGCTGCCGAGAAGCTGAAGGTGCAAATTTAACCACTGCGCCACCGGGCCAGCCCTAACTTGTTTCTTTAAATACAGATAAATTCTTTAAGTTCATTTGAATATACAATTTTCTCAATTTAAGTGTAGAATAAATTGCCAATTATTCTCACATCCTTTGCAGGTCACTTAGTCTCAATATTTTTGTTGAAATCAGAAAAACTCTAAATCAAATAAGCCTCCTCACAATAGTTTTATAAAAGGATGTTAGGATAGGATGGATTCCAGATTCAATTTCAATCAGGATAAAGCAGAATAGGTAAGCAGACTTATAAACATCATGTTTGCTTGTTTTGCTTGTTACTTCACATTTCACTGTCTATATTTTATATCTCACAAAGATATTTTGAAAAAAATATATATATAATTTTAAAAACACTTTATTGGGAGGCCGGCCCGGTGGCTCAGCAGTTAAGTTTGCACATTCTGCTTCAGGGGTCTGGGGTTTGCCAGTTAGGATCCCGGGTGCAGACATGGCACCGCTTGGCAAACCATGCTGTGGTAGGCATCCCACATAGAAAGTGGAGGAAGATGGGCACAAATGTTAGCTCAGGGCCAGTATTCCTCAGCAAAAAGAGGAGGATAGGTGACAGATGTTAGCTCAGGGCTAACCTTCCTTCAAAAAGAAAAAAAAAAAAACACTTTATTGGATGCTCTAAGGCCATGCTATCCAAGCAGTAGCTATTGGCACCATGTCGCAACCGGGCACTAGAAACGTGTAGTCAAAGTGGCAAGGTGCCCTAAGCATAAAATACACACAAGAATTTGAAGACTTAGATTAAAAACAATGTAAAAGATCACAATAATTTTGTGTTGCTTACACATTGAAATGATAATATGTCAATACAAATATAAATAGCATATCACTAATAATGTATGTCCAAACATATATGTAATATATTTTTCAGTCTGTAGATAATGGGACTGAGCATGGGGGTGAGGATGGTGTGGAAGGCTGCCAAAATCTCATCTGTTGCTGTCAGTAGAGATTTGGGGCCAAAGATAGGTATAGACAAAAGTTGCATAGTAAAAGATCATTCTTGTTAAATATTTTTAACAGGTGGTGAAGACCTTTTTCTTCTGTCTTCTGAATGCATATGGTAGACACCAAAAGGGACCTGGCCTTAGAAAGCACACTTAGAAAGTGATGCCAAAAAAAAGAAAGAGGGAAAAAGAGGCTTGTGCTCACAAAATCCATGTCTTCATAGAACCAGGTATCCATACATGCCAGAGGGAATGGACCTGGGACATCGCAGAAGAGTTGATCAATAGCCATGGACTGTCAGTAAGGAATGTAGAGGCTGTATATTGGGTGTGCCAAAGAGTTGATTGACACCAAAATCCGGGATCCTATGATCATCTCTACACTTATTCTTTTACTCATGCAGATAGAATAACAGAGGAGGTGGCAAATGGTCATGTAAAATCGTAGATCGTGAAGGCCAGTAGTAAGTCTTCAGAATACATCATGATCAAGAAGAAGAAACTTTGCACACCACAACTCAGGCAGGAGATGCCTCTCTGTCCAGAGAAGAATTTAAATGGCTTTTTGGAGATGGTGATTGAGATGTACATCAGGTCCATGAGGGAGAACTGGCTGAGGAGAAAGTACATCCTTGCATGGAGTTGGGGATCCAAGCATATGAGGCAAATCGTGGCTGAGGACCCAGCAAGGTGAGAAAGAATATGACGATGATGGCAACAAGAGAAGAAGGTCGGTTAGATTTGTGGGAAATAACCCCAGCAAAATGAAATCATTTGAAGACGGATTCCATTTCTCCAGGAAAACTCAGTGCTTTAACTTCATTGAAAGAAAAATAAAAACAAAAACAAAGCACAGAATATGAAATGAAACAAAACAGAAGCATACAAAGGAATTCTGACTTTATTAATGTTTGTTGAGGATAAATTGTTTTTCCTTCGCTACTTCACCTTTTGTTCAATTGATTTCAATTTCTGAGTTGGAGCTTCCCTTCCAATTTTGTTGATAAGCATTTCAGCAAATGATCTTTAAGGATAAAGCCTCACACTATACTGAGCAAAGATAATCAAGATAAATATAGCATTCCTCTTCTCATAACTCCTGGCTAGGCACATGGCTCACACTTTATCAACAAGTCACAGGAATCCCTGTATTCCCTAACATCTGTCAATTTAATATGGTATATTGACAGCGGTAACTGGCTTACATGACTCAGAAACATTTTGCATGCTTAAATTCTAAGTCTTTTGTTACCTAGCCCTCTTCCACATCTTTAATTTCTGGTCTTCCTGCCTCACTGCCACTACTCCAGCCAGACAAACCTTAATTCTCTGCCTCTTACCTTCTTTACAACTTCTGTGGCTTTCATAAAAATATGCCTATCATCCAAAATCAGTGTCTTGAATTATAAAGGTATTTGGTGCATGCCCTACAAGATCTACCTTAATTATAAAATATTATTTGAATATTTTCTCTTCTATAATGATGTTTCCATTTTCTGAAGCCATACATAACTCAAAATCAAATGGACATATTTTTATACACAATTTTCTTTTCATTAGGTGAAATAAATATGGTAAATTTCGCAGATTATATAATATATATTTTTGCATTCCATTTTCCACTACTTCAAGCAATAACTAGTATGATAATGAAAATATAACAAGGGTATCACAATTGTTGTTACCCTGCATATCTACTCTCTACCTGTACCTCTATCTATGTATATATCTATATTTATTTATCCCACTTATATATCTTTGAGATGCTATACATTATGTGAAATTTCATTCACATTGCATCATGTATTATAATTCTCCCCCAACCAAAATTTTGTCCATTTATGCATGAATATCTCCATTATTCCAGTATGAAAAGTAGAATTCATAGATGGGAAGAATAATCTTCTCAAATACAGTTAGTCATGCACTCAGATTTTGAGCCTGTGTGACTGCTACAAATTTCTAGTTATTTCAATAGTGCAAGTTTCCTAATTGTTTTGTAAATGCTTTGCTCTGTGTAGCATGCCTTATTCAAATCAAATAGTGTAACTATTACTCTTTTGCAAAAGATCATGTTTAATTCCACATTTCAGAGTAGGTCAAAGCATACTGAGATTAGAGAGGGTGTTTATTTCCTCTCTCTGTAGTTTAATTTTTTTTTTTCCCAGTAGATGGCAGGAGAATCAAGCAGATGCAAATTTGTTCTCAGAAAAGCTGATATGAGCAGGAAGAGGATCTGGATTTGCAGCTGATGTGTCTGTGCTTACCTTCTTCAGACTTAATTGATTAAGTAGAGCTGTAAAATTAAAATTGTACACTAAATTTAGAGTAAGAAATCAAGAAGGGGTAAAAATGAATAAATTTTCCTTTCTGGAGAATTTTTCTAGTTTTTTATGCTTATACCTTTCCTTGGAAATTTTTATATGTAACAAAATTTTTAGCCCTTTTCTCTTTATGTCACCTCAATTCTGGAAATTTGTTCTTCCCTTCACTGTCTCCGCAGCATGCAAAAACTGTGACTGTTGCATTTCATACATTTCTAATAGATGTTTGATTTATTCATTTACCCCATCTCTATGTGGGATTTCCTGCTTTCCATGTGTTAGTCTCTCTAAGGCAAAAGCCTGATGCCTAATTACATACAAGATATTTATTTGGGTAATAATTTTAGGTTACTTATTTTTAAACCATAAATATCAATTTATAGTTTGTTGCAATTATTCACATTTAATGACTTAAATCGACTGTTACTTCATATAACTTTGGTGAACATGAATAAAATTGTGAAAAAGAATTTGTCATAGAGAAATGGAAATTCATTTTTATAACTATTTAGTTGACAAATGCTAACAACGAAGAGTGCATAGTCAGAATTATAACAGGTGCACAATATCACTGTACATGAATGCTAGATGGGATTGTAGACATCCTCTGCTTTTTATAGCTTTCTAGAAATGAAAACTAATGACCTAACAGATAGAGATAAAACATACAGTCACCATAATTATAATACAATCATTCTCTCAAATGATATTCACTAAAGTTCTATTGAATGGCAGAGCTGCTAAGTAGTGAAATGCTTTGATGATTAAAACACGAGATTCAACAACCATGTAGTTAAAGTTTAGTGAGTGTACAGTCAATAGACCCACAAACTCTAACTTGCAATCTGATGCCATATACTTATTAGTACATTAAAGAAAGATAGAGTAGACTAAAGAGATAAATACAGATAGACAAGAGCACTCAAAAAAAGCCACTATGTTGAGGCAATATTCAAGCAGATCTCGTTAAAGAATTTTCAACTCAGAGTGAAAAGAAAGTAAACAGTGAAACCTATTTAGTTTTTCAGGACAATAACAATGAGGCCAGGGTTTGTGAGGCACAGGGCATTAGGGCATTTGTGTAAGAAATGCCAGACCATGATAAGAACTTGGATTTAGTTCTGGGTATGATGAGAAGCCAGTGAGAGTACTACGATTTTAGGTACATTTCTGGAACTCACACGAGATGTTCTGGGTGAGTAGAGAGTTGTCAGGAGGACTGCCTGTAGGAGACTAGTTAGGAAGGCATCAAAACAGCCCCAGAAAGAGACTACAGCAGTGTTTCTAGGTGGGGGCATCAGAGTTATTCACGGTTGGGGGGGCAGGGGTCTAGACTCTGGGCACATTTAATGTTGATGTTTCTTTTTGTGAGAATTAAGTTCAATAATAAATGCACATCCCTTGGCATAGACCATGGCTGTGAGTGAAGGATGCCTGGCAATCATTATTCTAACCTATTATGACCTTTACCAGGGTGCTGATATGGGAACATCAGTGAAATGGTTGCCTATCCCATCGTTTGTTCATGTCTGGCTCTCTCACCCAATTTTCAAGCTTGTTCCTTTTTGATGGGAATTGTCCTGATTTTAAAACAGAAGGCCCTAAGGACTAGGCAAATCAGGACAGTTGGTGCCTCATTCAGGGATGGGGTGGTACCTGAGGAACCATTCTTTCTCTGTGGCCTCTTGCAGTGACTATCACATGGTGGCTGTCAACACTTTACGTGCCTGATAAAATAAACCAAAGTTTTGCCTTATAATTAAATATGATAGTTCATAATGATAAAATGTGGCCAGTTTAGTTTAAAAATCAGTCTTTAGTATACGTGTCCTGGAAATATGAGAAAAGAGCCTCTTGGGTAGTTTTCTTCTATTTAATCTAGGTTTAATTCAGGGGAAGAAAGATTCCAACCATTCCTCCCAGGAGGAGTGTTTCCAAGGGAAAGTGCTCAACAGACACAGCTGGCAATGTCTCTGTGTTCCATGTTTAGAAGGGAGACAAGTTCACCTTTCCCTTTGCTCATACAGGGACCACTTGTGTCCTGGTATTTTAATGACTACTGAAATTTACAAGAGAAAATAGTGTTCACGTATTATTTTATTTCTCTATTTCTTTGAGCCCAAATTTTCATAAAGTTTCATATAATTTCAGTAGGTTTATCCTAATTTATATAAATAGGGTTATATTAATGTATAAATCAATGAGCCAATTTGAGACATGATTAGATGAATGTTCTGCAAAAGTGTAATTTCTCAAAAGTTAACTATGTGACTGTCACATAAATATGGGATGAATGAACATATATCAAATGTTTATTTAAATCATCCAAGAGCAAGCAAACAGGTGTCAGAAATGGTTCAAAAAGCATTTGAGCTGATCAGTACTTTTTATAAACCTCTGAGAAAGACACACTGAAATACATGCTATTGATTTTTATTTTGACTTTTGCAATTTGTTGCTTTATGAAAAGTATTTGGGCTGGAGTTGTGCTGTCTTGAGTTGGGTATTTCAATTTTCAAGGTAAGGGAGGCTCTGATAATACCACACCTGGTTAGGTTCTGGTTAATAGTTTGTCCTGAGGGTCAGCTTGTTAAGAAGAACAGAATGCTCTGGTGCATTTCAAAATTGTTTTATTCCCTGTCCAGCTGGAAGCCTGAGAAGAAACCACACATTTGGTGTCAGGAGAAAAAAAATACTTCTGATTGCTTGGGTTTTTGTTTTCAGGTTCAGTAAAATTAGATGATTTCTTGATTCATTACTGGGCACAAATATACGTGTTAACATTCAACTTCACAGATTATGGACTCTGATTACTAGTAAATAGTAAGTCAAACACAGATGCATTCACCTCAAAGCCAAATAACCTTTGAGTGGGCCTGTTAAACAATGCCCCAGTATAACATTGAAAGGAAAGAGTGCTCTTCCTTTGCTGTATTTTCTGTTTTAGGTAATTTTTCTTTACACTTATGCCAGAATCAGCATAGACTCTGAGGTAGACATTTTTTTCTTTCATTAGAAACAATCATGATGATGATAATGTAGGAGATCAAAATTGGCCACTTCAAAATGTGTCTAACTGGCTTAATTTTAAAGCTAAAGACTCTGAAAGAATTTTTGACCATTCCCTTAACTGCCTAAAGGAATTTAAGTTAGAAGACCTGTCTGCAGGACAAGCCATCACCATAGATAATTCTCGGTATCCATAGACCGTGAGGGTCCTTGCTAAACCCATCCTTATCAAAGTTCTATCTACTGAGTACTTGCTTTTCCATTTCCAAGTGAATTGTCTTCCTCCCCTTTGAAGCCCCAAAACACTATCCCCAATTTCTTCCTTTGTCTTTAGCTGAAGATGATATTTAAGTTGACAACTTCAGCCACTCTGCTTGAGTCACTCAGTTTTCCTGGGTTTCTTCCATGCATACATGTTATAACGCTTTGATTTTCTCCTGTTATTCTGTCTCATGTCACTTTAACTCTCAGACCAGCCAGAAGGACCTAGAGGGTAGAGGAATTGTCTTCTTCCCCTACAATAACAGTGAGCATTTATACAGCATTTACAATGGGCCAGATACTTTTCCAGATACTTTACAAGTATTTCACTTAATCCTTCCAGTAATGCTGCAAAGCAAATAATGTTATTACTCACATATGATAGAAGAGGAACATGAAGCTTATTTATAATTGTGATACAAGATGACAAAATGGGTGAGGAATACAAACAGGATTAAAATATAGACAAACAAAATTAGGAATTCAAGAGTTTATAGGCTATCAAAGCATTGACACCCAGTTCTTGATGCAGAAAAAGTTCACCTTCAGATGATTCATTTAAAGAAGTATTTTTCAAAGTGTAATTAGCAAGCCCTTTGAGTGATTCAGATGTTCCCTAAAGTTTGAGAACCTTAAATCTAAGGTGATTTAGATGTACTTCCTTCCACTGTGCTACCACAGGATAAAAATATTCCTTTAAAACACTAACATTGTTTGCATTCTTGTAGAAAGTAAAAATTTGTAGATGGATGGGCTGTTTTTAAGATTAAATATAATGCATGCAAGTTTATTTAGAATGCTGAGCATACTTGCTAGCCTGTAGAAATGCTTAATAAATAAAATCTATTATTATTATCATCACACTAAGAAAAAAGATAATCTGTCTATTTCAGGCAATTAAGTCACATTTGTACAGTTCAAGAAGTGGAATTCCAGATATTACCTCCAATAAGTCTGTGCATTGCTGTTATCCTTAACAGTGACACACCTCTTCACCTTCCCATTCAGGGTTCTTTTGCTTTTAGCAAAACCTAGGAGATAAATAAATTAATTGCCCCATTTACTCTTTAATAAATACTTAAATCTGTGTTCCTTTGCCAAAGGTGATTTGCCATTGAAAGTGTCATTGCGCTGGGAAAGATATTTTGTAGTTGTGGGAAACTTTAAGTGGTCTTATAGGACTTCTAAATAAAAATGACATGAGGCCAGGAGCAGAAAGAAGTACACTCAACGCTGATGTAAGCAAACATTTGTAGTCAAATTGTTAGAAAGTACCATCTACACGCCTCATGGATGAGGACTCTCTACTAAGGAGGTGAGTTTAATTTGTTTCAGAATTATTTTTCATTATGCCAGTAAGTCATTTGAATTGATTTATATTTATCATGTGTTTGGTATTTTACATGTAAGTTTGGAGTTTCAGAATAACTTTTGTAAAACTGTTTACTCTTCTCCTCACTTACTGTTAGGATGAAAAAAAAGAACATAATTGCTAAGATTCTGTCAATTACTCTATCAGAAATGTTTTCTTCTTTTAAAGGGATAAATTGTCACAGGTAAATGCAGTCATAGAGATTTAATTATTCCAGCTCTTCCATATTTTTGTATTTGTTCCTTATACATTCCTATTCTATATTATATTTCATTGTATTGATAAACTGCATGTATTTATTAATCCTGCTTTTGATGAGCATTTGGATTGTTTTCAGTTCGAGTCTACTGTGAATTAAACTGCTGTAAACATTTCCATAATTGTCATTTAATGGACTCAGCTTATGTTTCTGCTTGGTAAGTAGACCACAGGGGAATTATTGGTTCATAAATTATAAGAATGTTGAGCTGTACTAGATATTACAAAAAATTTTTCCAAGTTTTTTATGCCAATTTATACCCTATTGGCAATTTTCAGTTGAGAATTGAGAGTTCCAGTTCTTCAAAACCTTGCAAACACTGGTATTGTTAGTCTTTTTAATTTGAGCCTTTGCAATGAGTTTCCCATTGTAGTTTTTTTTTACTATTTTGTTGAGATCATAATAGTTTATAAAATTGTGATATTTCAGTTGTACATTATTATTTGTCTATCACCATATATATGTGCTCCTTTACCCCTTTGTCCAATCAGCAAACCCTTTCCCCTCTGGTAACTGCTAATCTGTTCTCTTTGTCCGTGTGTTTGATTACCTTCCACATATGAGTAAAGTCATATGGTGTTTGTCTTTCTCTGTCTGGATTAATTCACTTAACCTTCAAAGTCCATCCATGTAGTTACAAATGGGATGATTTTGTCTTATTTTTATGGCTGAGTAGTATTCCATTGTATGTATATACACACCATATTTTTTTTATTCATTCATCAGTTGATGGGCACCTAGGTCGCTTCCACATCTTGGCTATTGTGAATAATGCTTCAATGAACATAGAGGTGCATAAGTCTCTTTGGATTGTTTATTTCCAGTTCTTTGGATAAATACCAAGTTGTGGGATAACTGGGTCATAAGGTATTTCAATTTTTAATTTTTTGCGAAATCTCCATACTGTTTTCCATAGTGGCTGCACCAGTTTGCATTCCCACCAGCAATGTATGAAGGTTGCTTTTCTCCACATCCTCTCCAACATTTGATATTTTTTGTCTTGGTAATTATAGCCATTCTAACAGGTGTAAGGTGATATCTCATGGTAGTTTTGATTTGCATTTCTTTAGTAATTAGTGATATTGAACAACTTTCCATGTAGCCTTGCTATCTCTATATCTTCTTTGGAAAAGTATCTGTTCATTTTCTCTCCCCATTCTTTTATTGGGTTGTTTGTTTTGTTATTGTTGAGTTGTATGAGTTCCTCATATATTTTAGATATATATATATAAACTTATACATTATATATTATATATCCATATATATTATACATATATATATATATATTAACTTTTTGTCAATATGTGATTTGCAAATACCTTCTCCCACTTGGTGGGTTGTCTTTTTGTTTTGTTTCTGGTTTCTTATGACTTGCAGAAGTACTTTAGTCTGATGAAGTCCCATTTGTTTATTTTTACTCTTGTTTCCTTGCCTGAGTAGACATGGTATTCATAAAGATACTTCTAAAACTGATGTCAAAGTGCCTACTATCTGTATTTTCTTCTGAGTTTTATAGTTTCACATCTCACTTTCAAATTTTTAATGCATTTTGAGTTAATTTCTGTGTATGGTGACAGATAATGGTCTACTTTCATTCCTTTGCATGTGGCTGTCCAGTTTTCCCAACACTATTTATTGCAGAAACTTTCCTTTATCCATTGTATGTTCTTAGCTCCTTTGTCAAAGATTAGCTGTCTATAGATGTGTGGTTTTATTTCTGGCCTTTCAGTTCTGTTGCATTGATCCATGTGTATGCTTTTGTACCAGTACCGTGCTGTTTTGATTACTATAGTTTTCTAGTATACTTTGAAGTCAGAGATTATGATGCCTCTAGATTTGCTCTTTATTCTCAAGATTGCTTTAGCTATTCAGAGTCCTTTGTTGTCCCCTATGAATTTTAGGATTCTTTGTTCCATTTCCATGAAGAATGTCATTGAGATTGTGATGAATCCATAGATTACTTTAAGTAGTATGGACATTTAAACTTTGTTTATTCTTCCAATCCATGTTTATAGAATATCATTCAATTTCTTTGTGTCACCAGTGATTTTTTAAAATAATGTCTTATAATTTTCATTGCATAGGTATTTCACGTCCTGGCTTACATTTATTCATAGGTATTTTAATCTTTTTGTTGATATTGTAAGTGGGATTGTATTCTTGAGTTCTCTTTCTTTAGATTTGTTAATGAAGTATAGAAACACAATTGATTTTTGTAACTTGATGTTGTACCTTGCAACTTTGCTGTAGTTGTTGATTATTTCTAATATTTTTCCAATGGATTCCTTCAGATTTTCTATACATAAAATCATGTCATCTGCAAGTACTGAGAATTTCACTTCTTACCTGCCACTTGGATGCCATTTACTTCTTTTTCTTGCCTAATTGCTTTGGCCAAAACTTCCAGTGTTGTGTTGAATAAAAGTGGCGAGAGTGGACACCCTTGTCTTGTTCTTGTTCTCAGATTGATGGCTTTCAGTGTTTCTTCATTGACTATGATGTTTGTTTCCTTAATAGAGAAACCTCAGTCCTTTTGAACATACAAAATTATTTTAACAGACATAGATATTCTGTCCTAAAGGTAAATTTACCAAAGTTAAAGAAAAACCTTGTATAACCTCTTTATCAAGAGCAGACTAACACTCCAGGAAAATTATCCATTTATGAGAGAGAGAAAACCAAATTTTAATTTTTGCATCAGCTTATTTTTGACATGAAAATTCATTTACTTGGGGTCAAGACAATGTATGAAGAATTTAAAGAAAATGAGAAAATGCTAAATTCTTGGGTTTGAAAGTACTGGCCTGTGAAAATGTGTCCATGTATGTGGAAGTACGTGTGTGTGTGCATACACTATGTCCCATAATTATGCCTTTGTGAAGCTTTTCTAACTTCACAAATGTAAATGCTACTAATATAAAACACATTATTTGGAGATTTAATTATATTTTCATTGTAATTATTTTAAATAATAGTAAATCGTTAGTTTGAATTTTTGTGCCACTCGTCCGGAGTGAAAATGGCAAAGATTGATGGAAACAACAAAAACTTAAATATTCGAAATTAAATAAGTATAAAATAAAGTTCTACTTCTGGATAGATGAAAGTAGAAAACTTATTATCGGGGACAGCCTATTGGCAGACTGTTTAAGTTTGCATGCTCCACTTTAGTGGCCGAGGGTTCACAGGTTCAGATCCCAGGTGTGGACCTAGCACTGCTCATCAAGCCACGCTGTGGCAGCATCCTACATAAAATAGAGAAAGATTGGCACAGGTATTAGTTCAGTGACAATCTTCCTCAAGCAAAAGAAGGAAGATTGGCAATGGAAGTTAGCACAGGGCCAATATCCCTCAGAAAAAGAAAAGTTATTATGTGGAAAAGTGAAGCAGAGATTTGCACAACATGGATGAAGCTGAAGGGCATTATTCTCAATGAAATAAACCAGAGAGAGAAAGACAAACACTGCATGATATCACTTATATGTGAAATCTAAAAAAAAAACAAAGGTCAAACTTATATCAACAGAAAGTAGAAAGGTAGTTGTCAGGGGCTATGGGGTGGGGGGGAAAGGGAGAAGCAGGTAAAAGGGGACAAACTTTCAACTCTAATGTCAAGAGCTTCTGAGGATCTAACATCTGACGTGGTGTCTAGAGTTGAGAACACTGAATTGTACAATTGAAATCAGCTAAGAGAGAAGCACTTCAATGTTCTCACACACACAAAGTCAATATGTGAGGTGAAAAAATATTGGAGGTTAGGACAGAGGAGAATCAGGGTATGAATCCCTGGGAACCAGCACAAATTGTGAGGAGAACTTCAGACTTTCAAAGGCCATGAGATAGGTGGGTTCAAACCAAGAATCCAGCAGACCCAAGGAACCGGGTGACATCTGGCTTCCAGGTGGAAGGAATAGAAAACTAGCTAAGGTCTAGAAGGCCCAGGAGGGAGGTGGGAGGCAGTTGTAGGCCAGTTGGTGGGGGAGGGGCTGTGGTCCAATCTGCTTCCCTGCTGTCCCCTCCCCCCCCATAGGAGCCCTTGTGACATGGCCACAGTTCCATGATGAGGGCGTGGGGTTCTAATCTCCAAGTCACTCCCAGTGCTCAGTTGCCTGAGAGTAGAACTGTATTTGAGATATGGAAACTACAAGCTTATATATAAAAAGCATTGTTGTTACCTGGCTGAGCTCCAGTTCTGCTTCCTGGGTGATTAGGACCATCCTCAGCATCCTGTATGGACTCGGGCTCTTCCTCCTGTTCCTTCCCTCCCTCCAGAGGGATTTGCCCTTACAACACCCTTACAAAAGGAGAAAGGTCAGGAAGGTAAGAAATCCTGGACCGAGACCCACCAGAAGATGAGTCTCTCTTCTTTTTTACTGTGATTTCCACTTCTCTGAATCAACTAGAGGGACTCTGGGGATGGGAAACAATAGGACATCATCCTTCTAGGGACAAGCCAGGTTGGGTGGGCAGGGGTGAGAGTGGGCACAAGGATTTCCATCCGAAGAACTCGGAGCAGGAGTCCCATTGTGGCAGAGGGCTCCAGGGAAAGTCCCCAGGCCAGTGACCAGTGGCCAAGGACTTGATGCTGAGTGGGATCTGTGGGAAGACAGGTCCTGAGCACTGGTTCCCCAGCTGCCTTTCTGGTGCAGGTGTCTTGACCAGGCCTCTCCTCTGTCGTGGCTGATCTGAGGGCAGAGCTGAGCTCCCAAGAACCTCTAAGCAGGACCTGGAGTGGGGCTGTGGCCTCAGGAAGAAAAGTCCTCCCTGAGGAAGCTCATAAGATTCTGTACATCTGAGAATGTGCACTTTTCTTGAGCAGAGAAACAGTGACAGAAGATCCATGCTGGGTCCCACATGGGGACCTTCTTATGATCCTCAAAGAAGGAAGACAGCAAGTGTCCATTTTGTGTTCAATTCTCCACTTCAGAAGTAAGTAAAAGGGAAGAAACACCCAAGAGCCCAAGGAGTTCAGTGTAGACAGTCATCTTGCTCATGAACGCTGGATGTCTGCAGCGGGTCGAGAGAGAGGAGAGGGAGCCTTGGGTCTCAGACCCCACAGTTTCTTTTTTTTTCTCTCATTTCAGCATCAAGTGGAGCCGAGAGGGAGGAGCAGCAGGAATAGGAAGAAAAGGGCAGCTTTGAAAGGTAAGCTTCTGCCATTCAGCCCTGGCCTCCAGAGCTGGCCTCCATCTCCTGTCCCTGAGCGCCCAGCTCCAGGGGCTGGAGGATGCCAGGGGCAGAGCCTGTCCCTCAGGAAACAGAGTCCTCAGGAAGGCACCCGAGAAGGAGACGAAAACCCAGATACTTGCCAGATTTTGTGCTAGAAACCAAGGCCCAGGCCAGCAGGCGTCTGGAAATGGGTGTTGCCCATCGGGGCATGTGGGTCGTGGTGGAGGTGGAAGCATTTGGTCAATGGCAAACCTCAATCCATCAGCAGCTGTGTCAGCCCCATCAGGGATCCCGTGGCCTTGGGCACTAGTGCCTGGGCTCCAGAGTCTGACCTCAAACAGTCTCCCCTAAAGGCACATTGTACATAGCCTCCTCTAAGAGCCCTATGCCCCTGCCTTCAGCGTGTGACCCAGTCTCCTGATATCTACCTTACAGAGCTGGCCGGAAGGACCTGACAGAAGTGCGGGGCCAGATGTCACTTTCACAAAGGTAAGAACTCTTTCCCTTCTCTACTGGACTTCTTGCTCCCAGAGTCTCTGATGTGGCACCAGGGCTGCAGGAAGTTTTGGGCTAAGCTGGGAGGGGAGCCATGAGGACAGGGATGGCAAAAGGCCTGGGGTGAGGGACAACAGGAGAATTCGGTGAAGTGGAGGTGGGGCCTTGGAGGGCCATGGGTCTCAAGGGGCCACCCCCGCCTGGCCTGCCCTGCAGTCCCAGGGCCGTTGGCTCCTGGATGCAGCTTGTGCCTCCTTTTTCCTCAGCTCCCCAGGGAGGCTGTCTTCTAAGGGATGCTTCCATAGCTTGTCATCTCAAGACTCCCCAGGGGAGGCCTACAAGACAGCATCTGCCAGAGTCCGCCAACCATGCGGGAAGCCTGTGGAAGGTGCTGCTCTCACCATGACTCCAGCACTTTTCCTTGTTCCTCTGACACAGCCCACTCTAACTTTGGCCTCCACTCTGCCAGCAGAACCTCCATCTGACTTGACCAGAATCCCGCTAAGCCGTGTTGCCATGAGCTCAGCTCCAGCTCACTCCTGTTGGCCATTTCCCAACTCAGGCCTCAGCCACATGAGCTGTTGCATTGAGTTCCTCTCCCAGTGGAACATGATCAAGGTCTTGCTCTTCCCCTGGTCATCACACTTCGAGTCCAAGCAAGGACACCTGTCCTGCCACCAACCAGTGCCCTCATTCTGGGGAGGCCCCACAAATAGGGAGGGAGAGACTAATAGTCCCTCAGTTGCCAACCCTGATGTCCAGAAGCTGTTCGAGACAGAAATCACAGAAAGAATACAAACGAAGGTCTGAGGAGAAGAAGAACAAGATGATCCATGCACTCCTCAGATGCTCGAAGCACACAGTATCATGTCTGGGCTGAATTTCCACGGGGACCTACCCCTCCTGTCCTTGGAGCCTGAAGATCTGAAAGCATGTGAGGCTCAACACTCCGCCCTTCCATGGTCCCCTTTTCCCCCGCAGCCACCTGTGATTCTGGGGCCCAATCGAAAGCTGACTTTGCACAGTTCATGGGAAAACCTCTTGAGCCTCCTCCAGGTGACAAAGTCTTAACTTTGACAACAAAAGCATCAGTTCCCAGGCTGGCCCGTCCCCTCCCTGCTGCCTCACCTGTGTATGGGGAAAATCAGAAGGCCTTGGGAGGGACCCTACCTGGCAATGGCAGTGAGCCCTCAGAAGCCTCTCTCTTGGGACATGAGGGCCAGCTGCCTTCTCCAATCTTCACATTCAGCCTCTCAGAGAGGAAAGGTCAGAGTGGGACCATCATGGGGGCTGAGCAAGGCCGTCTAGAGCTGAGTTCAGGGTGCCCAGTGGCCAGGAATGAGCTTCAGGAAGAGAGTAGGGGTGGGGCCTCACTAGAGCCCTGCCGTGGGGTGGCAACACTGAAGGGGGAGTCAGGGTCCCAGTCTTGGAGCAAGGTCAGGGGAATAGGAGACACCCTCGGGACAAAACCCCTCCAGGCCCTGCCAGAAAAGGCAGAGGTTTATCACAACAGCCCTTTCAGAAAAATGTTGAGACTCCTCCTGCCCTGCCTGAGGCCCAACAAGGAGGAAGCACCAGAAGATCCCCTTGCAAGGGCAAGCCCATGTCAGCTGCCGCCCAGAGGCAGGCACGGGTCACACACAGCTCGGCGTTGGATGGCAGGGCTGTTCAGGCGCCATCAACAGTGACTTCCTTTGTCCGGGTCCTGGGAGAAAACTGAGGCTTGCAGAGAACTTCTGGCCTCCCAGTCGAAGCATCATAAAAACCATTTCAGGCCTGGGAATCTGGACATGCCTGTTACAACGACGTTCCCTCCTCCCCAGAGCAGAGAAGAACAATGACAGAGGACAGTCCCCAACCTACCTCCAGGGACCAGAACTGTCCGAATACGAGGTAATGGATCAAAACAGGCATGGCAACTGGACCGTGTCATCCAGGCAGCCGTGGTCCCCAGCCAAACCCTGCCACCCTGGGCTGAGGGTGGCAGCTGCCTCAGCCAATCCATTACCCGTCATGCTGTCTTCAGATATGTGTCTCCTGGGATGAGTAGCCTGTGCCTGACACACTTTCCTCGTAGGAATGCTTGTCTCCCCAAACGGGGAAGTGGAGGAACAGAAAACCTGTTTTTTCTCCTGAGTCCATCCTCTGTGCTAATGGCGTCTTCCAACCCCAATTTTCCCCAAATACATTTTTTTCTCCTTAGAGTTCGTGGCTTCTGTCTGTGCCCTGCTAGTGGTAAAAACGGGATGAGGCTCTGCCATTCCTAAGTGTCTGCTTTGGCTTCCAGAAAGGACAGGGCCATGGGGGGAGGCTGACTGGGGCGAGGCTCACATGCCCTCATCCCTACTCCCTCATTGCACATGAAGTCCCCATCATGCCGTCCTTACAAAAACAAATGGAAGCTTTAGGATATTTCCAGATGAGCAAAACCTCTAAGACCCCAGCCCAGGATGGGCCACGCCAGTCCTCTCCTGCATTCTCTGGCCCTTGAACTTGTGGGGCTGTATGGAGGGGGTTTGCAGAGGCTCCAAGAAGTGCAGAGATAGGTTCACAGGTCACAGAGTGGGGAGGGGAGTTTGGGGCAGATCTGGCCCTGAGTCTGGATGGGGAAGAATCTTGTCCCGCACCCCGAGCTCTTGGTGGGAATAGATGACGCTGCCCCGGGAGCCTCTCTCGATGCTGAAGCTGCCCTGGACCTAGGCCTGTGCATCCCTTTCAGCCAAACGTCACCCTCCCTCTGTCCTTGTCACAGTCTGGAGCAGTAGCAATGAGGATGACTGTGCTCCGGGCTCTGAGGGCAGGCGGGTGGGGAGAACGGATGCTGCTGTGGGCCTGTCCCCTCTGCCCAGAGGACCACAGGGCCCTGCTCTCCTGCACCTGCCTTCTCCTCCTGGGGAATGCAGCCAGGGATGAGTGTGTGGCGTCACCATCTGATGGTGGGACACTGTGCACCTAAGGTGGGACGTGGGGGAAGGAGACAAGGTGCCACCAAAGTTTAACCACTTACCGACTGAATGACAGTTTTTGATTTTTATTATTTTACCCCTTATAAATAAAGCTGCCATGAACTTCTTTGTGAAGGTTTTTGTGTGAACCTAAATTTTTCTGCACAGTACATATCAATGGCAATGAGTAATGAAGGTTTGAAAATGGGCCCCCCTCCAGGAACTTAGAAAGAATACAACATGCATTAGAGGTTGAAAGGTTGAAACAGGTCAGAGAGAGAAACCCTAACACAATATCTTAGATTGAGCCATTTCCTGAGGAAAATTCCATTACCTAATGCACGACAGGTGCTGAGTACGTGGGAGGGACAGGTTTCACCATATTTAACAAAACACTATCAAAACGTCTTTGTTCAAGATACCCATGACCTTTAACCTGTCAGAATCTCTTTACCCTTCATCTCCTGAGAACATTGACTAGACAGAGATCCGCACCTATGGAGCAGGTCCCCTGAGTGAACTGGATTTCCACTTGAATTAAGAAGAAACTGATGGTTGCTGTGGACTCAAGTTATTTGTGAATGAACAGACAACTTCAGTTTCTCATTTGAATATTAGCACAGAATCACAAGATTAAATGATAACGAAATCCCCTGAATCCGAACAGAGCAAGAAAATGTCAGTGTGTTCCCGGCCTTCCTATGGCTTCTCCAGGTCCTACCAAAGCGAGGAATATTCAATAGAAGAGAAAAGGGAACCTTTCTGAAACTCGTCTTAATATCGGAGCCACAGATGCTTCCTGTGCTTCTGTCTTCTGTTATGAACAGAGAGAGAAATCATTCATGTCTGTCAGGGAAATAATCCAATGACCCTAAATTTGGGGTGGGCAGTCTTTATTTAATACCATGGGCTCCTCTCTACTATACAAACTGTTCCAGCTGGATTAGATTTTCTGGAAGAGTTTTCTCATTGATTTACATTTTAATACACATTCCCTCCTCATCCTGTCTCTGAGCTGGGAGGCAGGCCAATTCAGGGAACACGTGTGAGGCCTGAGTCATGTCAGTCCCCACTCTGGGCAGCTGGCTTTGAGGAGGCCCTGAGTCCAGAACTCTTGTGTGGGAGAGCCTGAATGTGGGACTCTGGTCAGAGTCATACCCTAGCCAAGGGTCCTAATTAGGAGGAATGGCTCCCCATCTGGTCTGCAGATCCCAGAAGGCAGCTGCTGCTTTGGGTGCTGCTCCACCTGTGTGATGAGCCCACCAGGAAGTCACAGAGCAGACCATTCCTCTGAGTACCTGCTGGTCACCCCAGTGGTGTTCCTTATCTTTCTGCTTTCATCAGCAGTAACGTGAGGTCCCAGGCTGCATCACAGAGACAGTCCAACAGCTGGCCTCCCTGGGAATGCCTGATTGAGGCCCCATTTCCTTACACTCTTCCCTGGAAAATAGTGACTTCTGTAGTCACCCAGAGAATCTTCAGGGAATCTTTGGCATGGAGTCTTTAAAAAGAGCCCTAATGTCGACCAAGATGGCAGGGTGAGTGGTCTTCTTTGTCTCTCCCCCTTCGAATCTACAACTAATTTGATATTCACTGATTAACAAAGGATATCCAGATAGCATCTCAAGACGCCTAAGAGACTCGTGCTGCTATACATCGGAAGGCAAACGGACTTCTCCCCGGGAGGAGGTGGAAGTAGGTGAAAACTCCCTGACACCAGACCCCTGACCATTGGACAGCCTTGCACCTGCAAGAGGCTCTCTTCCAGTGGACTCCCCCATAGCATTGCCATGCACCCAGGGCGGGAGTGTGCACTCGCCAGTGGAGCGATGGTGGAAACAGGTGACAACAGCCCTACCTAAGCTCCCTGCAATTACTCCTAATCCCAGGAGGAATCTCCAGGGTCCCACACCCACCGGCAGGGAAGGCCTCCACCCGCCATTAGCAGGGAGGACCCTCCCAGAAACCAGAACAAAGGGAAGCTCCCAGCGAGCAGATTCCCCGGCACAGCACCAGACCGCCAGCTGCTGCTGGGCCCATGGTCTCCGGCCCTGCATGGGTCAGTGAAGGGGGCACCCAGACTTCCCATGGACGTTGTTGGGGACAGTGTTGGCATTCCAGCACCTGGCTCTGTGGCCCAGGTGGAGGCTCCTGGGTCCTGCACCCCCCAAGCATGGAAAGTGTCTGGTCGCCATTAGCAGGGAGGGCCCACCCTGCATTCAGAACACCGGGAAACTCCCTAGTGCAGAACTTCCTACAAGGCAGCAGCTTACCAGCCACCTCCAGGCCCACGGATGCTGGCCATGTCCCAGATGAGGCAAGGGGCTCCCAGAGATCCGGTGAGAGGGGTGTGGAGCAGAGTGGAGCTCCAGTGAAATGGCTACATGGCCCAGGCGGGAACTCCAGGTTCCTACAGCAGCCTCAGTGAAAGCCTGTGCACAGCACTAGTAGAGAGACCCCGACTGGCAAACGCAAGGCAGGAAGAACCTGGGGCAAAATTAGCACAGCTAGGTGAGCTCACGAAAGACTGCAGAAGATACCCATATCTCTGCTGGGACCTATAGTGGACAAGTGAGATCTTGTGGGCTCTGTCAGTGACAAAGATGCAATGATAGGTGATCCTGCTCCCAGCTGCTGGGAAAGCCCATAACACAGCTGCAGACCACAAGGAGGGAGCGAATCTAAGTGGGCTGCAACAGTAGGCACCAGCAGCCTGAGGCCCCCTTGCGATTGCCCCCACAACCAACAAGAGACCCCACAGGACCACTTTGACTATGAGGAGGAGTCCAGGTACAGTCAGTAACAGCTGACAGGGTTCCTGGTTGGTGCAGTCTAAACAGCTGCCCCCACACACACACCAGTCGCAACAAGTGGAAGCAGTGACTAAACTCTATCTCTATGCAGAGGCACAAATCCATGCCATAAAGCAGTAGGAAAAAACATATTAAATCTCCAGAACAGAAGGAAAATGATAAGTACCCAGAAAACAATCCCAAAGACAATGAAATCTATAACCTAAATGACAATGATTTCAAAACTGCCATTGTTAAAAAACTCAAAGAGTTAAAAGAGAATTCAGATAGACAACTAAATGAGTTCAGGAGCTATGTCACAAAAGAGCTTGACACCATAAAGAAGAACCAATTAGAAATACTGGAGATGAAGAACACAATGGAGGAGATTAAGAAAAATCTGGACTCTCTGAACAGTAGGGTCGATAATATGGAGGACAGAATTAGCAATTTGGAGGATAGGAATATAGGAATGCTGCAGACAAAGGAGGAGAGAGAAGTAAGACTAAAAAGAAATGAAGAAACTCTCCGAGTATTATCTGAATCAATTAGGAGATGCAACATAAGGATTATAGGTATACCAGAGGGTGAAGAGAAGGCGAAGGGGGCAGAAGGTCTATTCAAAGAAATAATAGCTGAGAACTTTCCAAACTTGAGAAAAGAGATGGAACTTCATGTGACAGAAGCCAATAGATCTCCAAACTTTATTAATGCAAGAAGACCAACCCCAGGCATATAGTAGTGAAACTAGGAAATGTCAATGACAAAGAGAAAATACTAAGGGGGGCCAGGCAGGAGAAAATAACTTACAAAGGAAACCCCATAAGGCTATGAGCAGATTTCTCAGGAGATACCTTACAGGCTAGAAGAGATGGGAACGAAATATTTAAAACTCTGAAGGACAAAAACCTGTAGCCTAGAATACTCTACCCCATGAAAATATCCTTCAAATATGATGGAGAAATAAAAACTTTCCCAGATAAACAAAAGTTAAGGGAGTTCATCGCCACAAAACCTCCTCTTCAAAAAATGCTCAGAAAGAACCTCATTCCTGAAAAATCAAAAAAAGGAAAGGGGTTGCTAAATCCAGAACAAAGGAGATAAGCAGAAGGACAATAACACAAAGTAACAGCTCTCCATCAGGACAAAATGCAAAAGAACCAGAAAACAAGTGATAAAATGGCTACAGTAGGTCCCCATGTTTCAATAATCACTCTAAATGTGAATGGATTGAACTCTCCAATCAAAAGGCACAGAGTGGCAGGATGGACCAAAGAACAAGATCCAACAATATGCTGCCTGCAGGAAACACACCTCAGCCCCAAAGACAAACACAGACTCAGAGTCAAGGGATGGGAGACAATACTCCAAGCTAATAATGAACAAAAGAAAGCAGGTGTTGCCATACTTATATCAGACAAGGTAGACTTCAAAGCAAAGCAGATAAAGAAAGACAAAGAGGGACAGTATATAATGATAAAAGGGATGCTCCACCAAGATGACATAACAGTCATAAATATATACGCACCTAACACAGGAGCACCAAAATTCGTAAAGAAACTATTGACAAAACTAAAAGGAGACATCAACAGGAATACAATAATAGTAGGGGACCTCAACACCCCATTAGCACCAATGGACAGATCATCCAGACAGAAAATCAACAAGGAAATTATAGAATCAAATGAAAAATTAGATCAGATGGACCTAATAGATATATATAGGACACTTCATCCAAAAACAGCAGGTTACACATTCTTCTCAAGTGCGCATGGAACATTCTCAAGGATAGACCATATCTTGGGAAACAAAGCAAAAATCAATAAGGTCAAGAGGGTTGAAATAATATCAAGCATCTTTTCTGATCATAATGCTATGAAACTAGAAATCAAGTACAAGAATAAAGCTGGGAAAGGGCCAAAAATGTGGAGACTGAACAACATGCTACCGAACAATGGATTATTGAGGAAATTAAAGAAGAAATCAAATATTATCTGGAGACAAATGAAAATGAAAACACACCGTACCAAAGTTGCTTTAACTGTTGAGAAAGACATTAAAGATCACTTTGGTGCCTGCTAAGAGAGTTACTCTGCAGCAAATTATTCTGTGATCACACATATTCATAAATTGGAAGTGTATTTATCAGATTAAGATAATAAGAACAACTTATACAATACCTGTTTTGGTATAACTAAGATTATCTTTTTATCAAGGAAAAGATTATCTTTCCTTAGGTCTTTACGTATAATTGTGTAGTAACTATAAAATTGGATACCTAACCACTCGTGTGTACCAAAGCATTCCTAGAATCAATCATTTGTAGTCAGGAAATGATGCCTCTGTTCTCAGGTGGATTTCTAGAAGATTAAGTCCAAGGGAGGAGCCACGCACAGTGATGGCTCCTTCCCTGCCCACTGAATCCATGCTCCTGGCACTCTCCCATCATCCCACAGTCCCCCCTTACCTTCCTTCCCCAGAAACTAGGAAAGAGGATGGGCAACGGGTTCCAATGACTGACAACCAAAATGTACTATGAAATGTAACTCAGGGTCTCTAATGTGACAGACACCCATTTACACTTAGAAGGCTGTGCTACTCAGGTTATGTGAACTTCTTGCGTATGCAATGTGAGGGTTATCTGTGGGAAGTTCAACTTCATAGTGTGCCATGTCTGTGTGGGTATATTTGTTTGTTTTATGTACTTCAGGCTGATCAAAGAAAATAATAAACAAACTAGACTACCAAATGGAAATTCCCTCCACTTTCTTGCGGGCTTTTTTTAATCGTGGCAACATTGGATTATGACATTATATAGCTTTCAGATGTACATCATAATATATTTCAAATTCTGTGTAGATTACATCATGTTCACCACCCAAAAACTAATTATAGTCCATCACCACACATGTGAGCCTAATCACCCCTTTGCTGTCCCCTCCTCCTTCCCCTATGGTAACCACCAATCCAATCTCTGTGCTATGTGCTTTTGTCATTGTTTTCATCTTTTACTTATGAGTGAGGTCATATGGTATTTTCCTTTCTCCCTCTGACTTATTTCACTCAGCATTATACCCTGAAGCTTCATCCATGTTGTCACATATGGCCAGATTTCATTCTTTCTTATGGCTGAGTAGTATTCCATTTTGTATATATACCACACCTTCTTTATCCATTCGTCCTTGTTGGGCAGTTAGGTTGCTTCCAATCTTGGGTATTGTGAACAAGGCTGTGATGAACATAGGGGTGCATGTATCTTTATGCATTTGTGTTTTCAAGTTCTTTGGATAAATACCCAGCAGTGGAATAGCTGGATTCAATGGTAGATCTATTTTTAATTTTCTGAGGCTACTCCTTACTGCTTTCCATAGTGGCTGCACCAGTTTTCACACCCACCAGCAGTGTACGAGGATTGCCTTCTCGCCAAATCCTCTCCAACACTTGTTTCCTGTCTTGTTAATTATAGCCATTCTGACCAGAGTGAGGTGATATCTCATTGTACTTTATATTTGCATTTCTCTGAAAGCTAATGATGCTGAGCACCTTTTCGTATGCCTGTTGGCCATCCATATATTTGCTTTGGAGAAATCTCTGTTCAGATCTTTTGCCCATTTTTAAATTGGGTTGTTGGTGTTTTTGTTGTTGAGATGTACGAGTTCTTTGTCTATTTTGGATATTAACCCCTTATCTGACATATGGTTTGCAAATATCTTCTCCTGATTCTTGGTTGTCTTTTCGTTTTGTTGATGGTTTCCTTTGCTGTGCAGAAGCTTTTTAGTTTGACGTAGTCACATTTGTTCATTTTTTTCTTTTGTTTCCTTTGCCCGGTCAGACACGGTATTTGAAAATATGCTGCTAAGACTCATGTCAAAGTGTGTACTGCCTAAGTTTTCTTCTAGAAGTTTCAAGGTTTCAGGTCTTACATTCAAGTCTTTAATCCATTTGCAGTTGATTTTTGTGCATGTTGTAAGGGAATGGTCTACTTTCATTCTTTGCATGTGGCTGTCTGGTTTTCCCACTACCATTTACTGAAGACACTCTCCTTTCTCCATTGTATGCTCTTGGCTCCCTTGTCGA
The DNA here is from genome assembly GCF_021613505.1 of Equus quagga. NCBI lineage: Eukaryota > Metazoa > Chordata > Mammalia > Perissodactyla > Equidae > Equus > Equus quagga. Next base: position 71,788,539 of record NC_060269.1, read on the forward strand.
ATATTAGCTGTCCGTAAAGGTGTGGGTGTACTTCTGGGCTCTTGATTCTCTTCCATTGATCTATATGTCTGTTTTTGTGCCAGTACCATGCTGTTTTGGTTACTATGGCTTTGTAGTATATTTTGAGGTCAGGGAGTGTGATACATCCAGCTTTGTTCTTTTTTCTCAGGAATACTTTGGCTATTCGGGGTCTTTTGTTGTTCCATATAAATTTAAAGATTCTTTGTTCTCTTTCTGAGAAAAATGTTGTTGCAACCCTGATAGGGATTGCACTGAATCTATAGATTGTATTATGGAGTATGGACATTTTAACTATTTTAATTCTTCCAATCCTAGGGCACGGAATATCTTTCCATTTCTTTGTGTCTTCTTTGATTTCTTTCAGCAATGTTTTGCAGTTTTTGGTGTACAGATCTTTCATCTCTTTGGTTAACTTTATTCCTAGGTATTTTATTCTTTTTGTTGCAATTGTAAATGGGATTGTATTCTTAATCTCTCCTCCAGCTACTTCGGTGTTAGTGTATAGAACACACCCATTTTTGTATGTTGATTTTGCATCCCGTGACTTGACTATATTCAGTTATTATTTCTAAAAGTTTTTTAGTAGATTCTTTTGGTTTTCTATATATTAAATCATGTCATCTGCAAAGAGTGACAGTTTCACTTCTTATTTTCCAATATGGATCCCTTTTATATCTTTTTCTTTCCTGATTGCTCTCGCTAGGACTTCTAATCCTATGTTAAATAAGAGTAGTGACAGTGGGCATCCTTGTCTGGGTCCTGTTCTTAGAGGGATAGCTTTCAGTTTTTCTCCGTTGAGAAGGATATTTGCTCTGGGTTTGTCATTTGTGGCTTTTATTATGTTGAGGTATTTTCCTTCTATACCCATTTTATTTAGAGTTTTTCTCATAAACGGATGCTGTATCTTATCAAATGTTTTCTCTGCATCTATTGAGATGATCATGTGATTTTTATTCTTCATTTTGTTAATGTAGTGTATCACATTGATAGATTTGAAGATGTTCAACCATCCCTGCATCCCTGGAATGAAACCCACTTGATCAACATGTATGATCATTTTAATGTATTGTTGTATTCAATTTGATAGTATTTTGTTGAGGATTTTTGCATAGATGTTCATCACTGATATTGGGCTGTAATTTTCTTTTTTTTCCTCTCCAGGAATTTTTTCATTTCTCCTTTGATTTCTCCATTGACATAATTATTGTTCAGTAGCATTTTGGTTAATCTCCACATTTCTGTGGCTCCTCTGATTTTCTCCCTGTAGTTGATTTCTAGTTTCATACGTTTGTGGTCAGAAAAGATGTGTGGTATTATTTTGATCTTCTTAAATTTATTGAAACTTGTTTTGTGGCCTAATGTGTGATCAATCCTGGAGAATGTTCCATGTGCATTTGAAAAGAATGTGTATTCTGTGATTTGTGGATGGAATGTTCTGCATATATCCACTAAGTCCATCTGGTCAAATATGCCATTTAAGGCCAGCGTTTCCTTATTGATCTTCTGTTTGGATGACCTATCCATTGGTGTAAATGGAGTGTTAAAGTCCCCGACTATTACTGTGTTACTCTCTATTTCTCCTTTTATGTCTCTTCATAATTGCTTTATATATTTAGGTGCTCTTCTGTTGGCTGCATAGATATTACAAATGTTATATTTTCCTGTTGGATTGTTCTCTTAATCATTATGTAGTGCCCTTCTTTGCCTCTTGTTACAGTTTTTCTTTTAAAGTCTATTTTGTCTGATAGAAGTATTGCTACCCCCTCTTTCTTTTCATTCTCATTTGCATGAAGTATCTTTTTCCATCCTTTCACTTTCAGTTTGTGGCTGTCTGTAGGTCTTAAGTGTGTCTCTTGTATGCAGCATTTATAAGGGTCTTGGATTTTTGTCCAGTTGGCCACCCTATGCCTTTTGATTGGAGCATTTAGTCCATTCACACTTAAAGTAGCCATTGATAAATATGTATTTATTGCCATTTTGTTCATTTTTTTCTGGGTGTTTTAGTAGTTCTACTCTATTCCTTTCTTTTTCTCTTGCTCTCTTCCCTTGTGGTTTGAGGGCTTTCTTTAGTAATATGTTTGATTACTTTTGTCTTACTTATTTGCTTACTTATTATAGGTGTCTGATTTGTGATTACCATAAGGATTCTATGTAATATTCTATGTATATAACAGTTTATATCGAGTTGACAGACTCTTTGGCTAAACCTCTTTCTAAAAGCTCTAGTTTTTCACTCCCCTCCTCCCACGTTTTATGTTTTTGAAATCATATCTCTTCTCTTGTTTTGTGTGTGTCTGTCCATTACCCTCTTATCATTGAAATAGTTAATATTGGGACTTTTGTCTTTTAACCTTCATATTATCTTCACAGGTGGTTGATCTGCTGCCTTTACTATACTTTCCCCTTTACCAGTGATTTTATTGCCTGGTTTTTTGGGCAGTCTTTCGGATAATTTTTTTCCCCTATTTGTGGTCATTGCTTTCCCACTTAAATGAGACCCTTCAGCATTTCTTTTAGAACTGGTTTCTTGGTGATAATTTCCTTCAATTTTTGCTTGTCTGGGAAGCTCTTTGTCTCTCCTTGCATTCTGAATGACAACCTTGATGAATCGAGCATTCTTGGCTGTTGGTTTTTCCTTTTAGCACTTTAAATATGTCATGCCAGTCTCTTCTTGCCTGTAGGGTTTCAGCTGAGAAATATGTTGATGGTCTTATGGGTTTTCCTTTGGATGTTACTTCTTGACTTTCTCTTGCTGCTTTTAGGATTCTCTCTTTATCTTTAATTTTGGACATTTTAATTATAATGTGTCTTGGCATGGGCCTCTTTGGGTTTATCGTGTTTGGAGTTCTCTGTGCTTCCTGTACTCAGATGTCTGTTTCCTCCCTTACGTTAGGAAAAGTTTCAGATGTTATTTCTTCAAATAAATTTTCTGACCCTTTGTCTCTCTATTCTCCTTCTTGGACACCTAAAATATGAATGTTACTGTGCATGATATTGTCCCAGAGTACTTCCCTTAGACTGTTCTCATTCTGGCTAATTCTTTTTTCTTTTTTCTGTTCAGCTTGGGCGATTTCCTCTAGTCTTTCGTCTAGCTTGCTGATCCGTTCTTCTGTATCCTCTACTCTGCTATTGAGCCCTCCAGTGAATTTTTCACTTCCAGTGTGGCATTCTTCATTTCTGATTGGTTCTTTTTTATCTTTTCCAGTTCTTCATGGATGAGCTCACTGTGTTCATCCAGTCTTCTCCCAATATCTGTAAGCATCCGTATGACCTTTTGTTTGAACTCTTTGTCAGGTAGCTCACTTATTTCTGTTTTGTTTAGTCCTGTTTGTGGGGTTTTGTCCTGTCCCCTTGCTTGGAATGTATCCCTTTGTCTCCTCATTATGCCTCTTTCTCTGTGTTTATGTCTATGTATTAGGTGAGTTGGCTATGTCTCCTGATCCTGGAGAAGTGTCGTAGGTAAGAGATGCCTTTGGAGGCCCAGCAATATGCTTCTTTCTCATCACCAGTCTAAATGATAAGGAGTGGCCCCTTTGTGGGCTACTTGTGTCCTTCTGCTGTGGCAGGGATGCTCTTAATGCAGGTACCAGGGGGGTCTAGTCATTCCTTCCCTGGCCAGCTGTTTCTAAATCTGCTTTGGGGAGCCTCAGCACCATTGGCTACAAGGTTTAAGAGCACACTCCTGTTTCAGTTTTCCTGGTAATTGAGTAGGTACCCAGTGTAGCTGGTTGCTAGGCTCAGGGGCTTACAGTTGCCATAGGCCTCAGACCTGCAAGGCTGTTGTCAGTTCTCTTAGGAGTGTAGGAGTGGGGCAGACCCCAGACACAGGAGCACTCAATTGTTTCAGGCTTTGGAAGGTGGGGCTGATCCTTTTAATGGCTATTTCTGAAGACCAGGTCTTCTGACACTGATACGCCTCAACCCCCACTGGACCACACACCATCAACACAGTCCTGGTCCATGCACACTTCCCACCCCCCTAGATTGTAACCCACTGCCCCACTGCAGAGGCCGCCACCTCTCCAACAATGCCACCCACAGTTCACCTGGTCTTCACACAGGCCCTGCCCCACAGAGGCAGACACACTCACCTGTCTGTAGAGGATCAAGGCCCCCAGTCAATGCAGGCTGACAAGTAGCCTGAGGGCTTGCTTTGGGGCATGGCCGGTCTCTCGGATGGGCTGCCATCCCTGCCTGAGGAGATTAAATCTGCCCTTTAAAGGGTGTGACAGACCCCAGGCTAACAGGCCAGCAGAAGAACTTCAATGGCGTCTGCCAGGGTCTGTGTCAGCACACCTGGACTAGGTCACAGCAATGGCCACCACCAATGTCTCAGTCTCCAGAGAAGTCTCACCTCTCACCAAGATGCACCCAGAGCCTACCAGGTGGCTCTCTTTTCACCAAAGGACTGTCAGGCTTCTATGTGGTGATTTTAGGTTGCTAAGATGGGTGACTTTTTGCCTGGGCCTTAAAGGGATGGGTCTTTTCAGCTTCCATCCAATAGTTTTTCTGCAGGTGTCCTTGCTGCACTTAATAGCCAGTGAAGCCAGATAGTAAGACCCTCATCTCAGTTGTGCTGAGTCTGAAGGATGTTTATAGCAGTATTGGCCCCCACTCCGGACGTCACTCCTCGAGGGATGGCTGCATACCTTAAGGTGGCTCCTGCCTGGCCAGATTAGGAACTCCACTGCTCCTGAAGGTGACCTTTTCCCTCTCCACAATGAATTTCTGCCTCTTCTACCTTACTCGGGACTGTCCCTTTCTCTGGGGGTTCTTTTCATCCAGTTTTCAGTTTTCCATCCAGGATAATTTTTCCAAAAATTGTTGTAACCTGGTTGTGTTCGTGGGAGGAGATGAGTTCAGAGTCTGCCAACACCACCATCTTGATGAGATCAAGTCTCCCTCCCCTTTCTGAGGCTGTTTTTCTCTCCTCTCCTTCCTAGCAATGAAAACATGTGGGAGAGCAAAGCTGTGACTCAAGCCCACACCAGATCCCAGGAAAATTTCCAAGACCCTAGAGATGCCCAAGGACCGGGGGCATGTTCAATGCAGGAAGAAGGGTCTTCATGGCACTCTGAGGATTAGCTGTGAATGATAGAAAAATCTGGAGTGACAAGAACGAGGAAGCCAAAAGGCACCCAGTTCTGCTCACCTGCGACGAGATGCAGAGTTATCTCAAAGAGGGTGTCCCAGCCTGTAATAGCCCCCAGGGAGCTATGATGGGCCGAGCAGTGTGGGGAAGGGTCCATTTCATCTGCAGCACCAATGGGGGAAGGGCTAACCCAGGGAAGAGTCAATGTCTTTGTATTAATAACACCAGATGAGTAGTTGGATGGACAGCAGTTAAGATCTGTGTAAGCAGAGTTAAGTCTATGATGGAGGCATGTGTTGAGGAAAACACATACACAGAAAAACAGTGTCTCAGACAACCCCACTAGAACCACGTAATCCTGTTTGTTCTCTAGACAAACTGCAGAGGTTTGGAAAAGGCTGGGTCCTCAAACAAATCTTTGACCTGACTATGGAGCTACAGTGGCAGCACTCACAGATCTCCAGCTCCTGTTCCCCCTTACAGAGCTCACCTCCTGGCAGAGCAGTGGCCAGGTAGGAGTCTGTGTATGAAAAAGGCTGTCTTTCACTCCTGAGGATGGAAAAACTCAGTTCTCCACCTCAGGTGTGTTTCTCTTTTACGTTTACACAGATAACTTCACTTCTGACACTTACGGTCACCAAATATGTGGGGTTTCTTCCCCATACCAAGCAATTCTCCATGACACCAGCTGGGTGCTCTAGAGTTTATATCCATTCTGACACTGTAATGTCATATCCCACAAATTTAGGGCTCGGTCTCACAAGACTGCTCCCACCCTACTTCAGACACAAATCACAAATAGTAGGTGCCCAGGTTACCCACGACTTCCATCCAACTTCACTACAAATTGGAGGTCCTCACGACCCCCTCCTTGCGTTCCAGTAATTTGCTAGAGCACCTCACATAACACAGGGAAACATTTACTTAACGTTTACCAGTTTATAAAGGATTGGATAAAGGGTACAGATGAACATCCAGATGAAGAGATACGTGGATCCTGGTCTGAGAGTGTCCTGAGCAGAGGAGATTCTGCTCCCATGGTGTTGGAGTGCATCACTCTTGGAACACAGATGTGTTCACCCACCTGGAAGTGCCCTGAACACCTTACGTTTGAGATTTTGTGGAAGCTTCCTTATGCAGGCATGGTCAATGTTAACTCCATTTTCAGCCCTTCTCCCTTGACAAAGGAATGAGAGGGTAGGACAAAAAATTCCCAGCATCTACTCGTGACTTGGTGTTTCTGTTGCCCAGTACCCATCCAGGTGCTATTCAGGAACCACCTAATCAGAACTTCAGCTCACATGACCCACACCGGGCTTCCAGGTGGGCCACACAGGCGTCTAAACTCTGGAGAGTTAAGACAGACTATTTTAGGTAGAATAAGAAGAAATTGGGTGAAGAAGCATAAGAGATTAAACAAAATGAGAAAATTCTTAATTCTTGGGTTTGAAAATACTGAATTAGTCTGTGGAAATATGTGTCTGTGTGGGAATGTGTAGGTATGACTGTGTGTGTGTACATGTCCAGCATGTTCCATAAGTCTTTGTGAAGCTTTTCTAACTTCATAAGTATAAATGCTACTATCATAGAACACAGTACTGGGAACTTTACTTACTTACATTTTTCTTATATTTAGTTTAAATAATAAATGACTACTTTGAATGTTTGTGTCAGTTGTTCTCAGTGAAGATGGCAAATGTTGATGGAAAACATAATATTAATATCCAAAATTAAATAAAGTATGAAATAAAGTTCGACTTCTGGAATGACAAAATGAAAAAGTTACTATGTGGACAAATGGAGTTGAGATTTGCACAACATGGATGAACCTGGAGGGCGTTATGCTCAATGAAACAAGCCAGTCAGAGAAAGACAAGGTCTGCTGGGTGTCACTGACATGTGAACTCGAAAAACAATAAAAGAAAGGTCAACTCAGAAACAGAGAGTAGCAAAGCAGTTGCCAGAGCTGTGGGGTGGGAGGAATAGGGAGAGGCAGGTAAAAGGGGACAAACTTTCAGCTCTGAGATCAAGAAGGTCTGAGGATCTCATGTCTGATGTGGTGGCTAGAGTCGAGAACACTGAATTGTATAATTGAGATCAGCTAAGAGAGCAGTACTTCAGTGTCCTCACAGACACACAAAGTCAATAAGTGAGGTGAAAACAACAATCACAGTTGAGGACAGAGGAGAATCAGGATATGAATCCCTGGGAACTAGATCAAATTCCTGGGAGAACTTCAGACTTTCAAAGGCCATGAGATAGGTGGGTTCAAACCAAGAATCCAGGAGACGCAAGGAACCGGGTGACATCTGGCTTCCAGGTGGAAGGAATAGAAAACTAGCTAAGGTCTAGAAGGCCCAGGAGGGTGGAGGGAGGCAGTTGTAGGTCAGTTGGTGGCGGAGGGGCTGTGGTCCAATCTGCTTCCCTGCTGTCCCCTCCCCACCTCAGGAGCCCTTGTGACAAGGCCACAGTTCCATGATGAGGGTGTGGGGTTCTAATCTCCAAGTCACTCCCAGTGCTCAGTTGCCTGAGAGTAGAACTGTATTTGAGATATGGAAACTCCTATCTTATATCTGAAAACCATTGTTGCTACCTGGCTGAGCTCCAGTTCCACTTCCTGGGTGATTGGGACCATCATCCCCAACCTGTGTGGACTGGGGCTCTTCCTCCTGTTCCTTCCCTCCCTCCAGAGGAATTCGTCCTTACAACCACCTTACAAAAGGAGAAAGGTCAGGAAGGTAAGAAATCCTGGACTGAGACCCACCAGAAGATGAGTCTCTCTTCTTTTTTACTATGATTTCCCCTTCTCTGAACAAACTAGAGGGACTCCAGGGATGGGAAAGAATAGAACATCATTATTCTAGGGACAAGCCAGGCTAGGTGGGCAGGGGTGAGGGTGGGCACAAAGATTTCCATCCAAAGATCTTGGAGCAGGACTCCCGGTGTGGCAGAGGGCTCCAGGGAAGGTCCCCAGGCCAGTGACCAGTGGCCAAGGATGGGATGCTGAGTAGGATCTGTGGGAGGACAGGCCCTGAGCACTGGTTCACCAGCTGCCTTCCTGGGGCAGGTGTCTCAGGTGGGCCTTTCCTCTATCGTGGCTGATCTGAGGGCAGTGCTGAGCCCCCGAGAGCCTCTAAGCAGGACGTGGAGTGGGGTTCTGGCCTAAGCAAGCAAAGTCCTCATGAGGAAGTTCATAAGATTCCATACATCTGAGAATGTGCGTGTTTCTTGAGCAGAGAAACCGTGAGAGAAGATCCATGCTGGTCCCACATGGGGACCTTCTTATGATCCTCAAAGAAGGAAGACAGCAAGTGTCCATTTTGTGTTCAATTATCCACTTCAAAAGTAAGTAAAAGGGAAGAAACACCCCCGAGCCCCAGGAGTTCAGTGTAGACAGTCATCTTGCTCACAAACGCTGTACATCTGCAGCTGATCCAGAGAGAGAAGAGGGAGCCTTGGGTCTCAGCCCCCACAGTTTCTTGATTTTTCTCTCATTTCAGTGTCAAGTGGAGCCGAGAGGGAGGAGCAGGAGGAGCAGGAAGAAAAGGGAAGCTTTGAAAGGTAAGCTTCTGCCATTCAGCCCTATGCCCCAGAGCTGGCCTCCATCTCCTGTCTCTGAGCGCCCAGGTCCATGGGCTCGAGGATGCCAGGGACAGAGCCTGTCCCTCAGGAAACAGAGCCCTCAGGGAGGCACCCGGGAAGGACATGAAAACCTGAGTACTTGCCAGATTCTGTTCTGGGAACTAAGGCCCAGGCCAGCAGGCATCTGGAAATGGGTGTTGCCCAGCAGGGGCATGTGGGCTGTGGTGGAGGTTGAAGCACTTGGTCAATGACAAACCTCAGCCCATCAGGAGCCGTGCCATCCACATCAGGGATCCTGTGGCCTTAGACACTAGTACCTGGGCTCCAGAGTCTGACCTCAAACAGTCTCCACTGAAGGCACATTGCATGCAGCCTCCTCTAAGAGCCCTAGGCCCCCGCCTTCAGCGCTGTGACCCAGTGTCCTAATTTCTAGCTTACAGAGCTGGCTGGAAGGACCTGGCAGAATTGGGGGGCCTGATGTCCCTTTCACAAAGGTAAGGAATCTTGCCCTTCTTTCCTGGGCTTCTTCCTCCCAGTGTCTCTGATGTGCCCCAGGGCTACAGGCAGCTTGGAGCTGAGCTGGGAGGGGAGCCATGGGGCAGAGGGTGGCAAGAGGCCTGGGGGACAGCAGGAGAATTCGGTGAAGTGAAGGTAGGGCCAGGGAGGGCCATGGGTCTCAAGGGGCCACCCCCACCTGGCCTGCTCTGCAGTCCCAGGGCCCTCTGTTCATGGCTACAGCTTGTGCATCTTGTTTCCCGCAGCTACCTGGGGAGGCTGTCTTCTAAGGGATACTTCCATCGCTTGTCATCTCAAGACTCCCCTGGCGAAGCATGCAAGACAGCGTCTGCTAGAGTCCACCAGCCACGCGGGAAGCCTGTGGAAGGTGCTCCTCTCACCAGGAATCCAGCACTTTCCCTGGCTCTTCTGACCCAGTGCACTCTACCTTTGGCCTCCACTCTGCCTGCAGAACCTCCATCTGCCTTGACCAGAACTCCACTAGGCCCTGTTGCCAAGAGCTCAGCTCCAGCTCACTCCTGTTTCCCTTCTACCAACTCAGGCCATGGCCACACGAGCTGGCGTATTGAGTTCCTCAGTAAATCTATGAATTATCCATTTGTTGGTTTGAGTCAAGGGTGGAGGAAATGTCCTGTAGAAAGTTCCAAGCATGCCAGGTCTTCGTTTTCTTACTGGACATGGGCTAGTTTAGGAGCATCGTGTGATGGAGCATAAAGCGTGGACTTTGAGTACAACCGGGTCTGGGGCTGAACACAAGCTTAGCCATTCGTGAACTGCCTGACCTAAGACATGTTCTTAACCATTCTGAATTTCAGTTTCTCAATCCGGGTAAAGAGAATAATAAGATTTACCAGTAGGAGTTATAGGATTTAGTTTCTTTTCTGGTTCTCTGATCTACTCTGTAATTTTGCAAGTCATGTGACCTCTTCAGGCCTACTTATCTTTGAGTGAAAATGAAGGTCTTAGTGGTTCTCCACAGGAATATGATTTTCTCCCATCTGGGGGCATCTGGAAGTGTGTGTGGTGTTTGTTGATTGTCATGAAACTAAGGGAATCAAGAACGTAAAGTGCCCTGTAAGGGGGAGGACAGTTCTATACAACAGAGAATTGTTCCATCAGAAAATCAACGTAGCCCTGTTGTGAAACCTAATTAGATCATCTCTGAAGTCCTTGTCACCTTAACATTTCATCATTTTACTCTATGTCATTGTTTCCTTACAATTACGATGGATGAAGTAGATAATTAAATGCTATGAGCCACCCTGCCACACATGAGCATGTTTATCAAAATGAAGGATGGTGGAATAAAGAACTGACTTTTTTTGGGTTGGAGTAAAGGGCTCAAGGCAAGTCTCAGAGCGTGTGAGACAGAAGCTTCCCTGGAAATAGTTCCTAAAGTGCTCACTGTGGAAAGTAAAGGAAACCCACATTTCATGAGCAGAGTTGCAGGTACTCTGACATGGATTATCCCACTTAATCCACACAGCAATCCTATGTGATGTGTCTTATTTTCCTCATTTTACAGATGAAATCTACTCATAGCTCCAGGGATTTTTTTTTTTTTTTCCAATCTGGGTGACTTGAATTGTGTGTGTGTGTGTGTATTTCAAAAGTCATGGAAAAGTACAACATAGAGAATAGATTAAAATGCTACACATTGTTCTGGGTGCCCCCAATCTGCCTTTACATCACATGTCCCAGCAACCCTCACCACCGCATGTGGGTTCTGAACACCTCCACTTGTCAGCATCCAGGCCTAACTGACCTGAGGCATTGGAGAAAAGAGACCGTCTTTCCTCTGCTTCTGCTAAGACCCACCTCTTACGCTCCCACCTCCTTCCCCAGGACTGACCTCTTTCCAGGACGACTGGTGGTCAGACTGTCCATTCCTTTCAGATGAAACTCCAACCTCTACCCCCCAGGGGTGTAGTTTTGTTCTTTTCCCCAAAAGACGTCAGAACACATTTCTATATCAGCAGGTCTGCCAAGTAGGTTATTCAATCTTTAATAACACCACGTGGGGTCAGCCACAATCCCATCCAGGTCCCTTTGCTCCAAGCAAAGTTCCTTGGCTCTGTCTCTGCTCCAGCATAAGGAAAGAGAAGATTGTGGCTTGTGTGTATTCCCAGACTCTTTGGGATCTCTGCTCCTGACCTGGGAGCAAGAATACATATTGTTCCAGTGTTTGGAGCAGTGATGTGCAAAACATCATGGCCAAGACGTGGACCTAGAAAAGCCCCACTGAAGCAAAGATAATGGGTGGTAAGCCAGCTCTGCCCACAGTGATGGTCCTTGTGTACATAATTAGACAAATGGTTCAGTTTATACCTCTCCATTCCAGAAGAGGGTCTTCGCTCCACCTTTCTTTACTAAAGCCTGTTGTGACTAGTTCCCCCAGAACAAAGGAAAAGCCAACTCAACAAATTAAAACTCAGGAGACTGAAGACAAGTTTTTCGAGTTTCAGCTCACCAAGTGTTCAAAGTTTGGAGTATAATATCAGACAAGATCTTTTGTCACAATCCCACAAACACACACCGATTGCCTGTTAAGTGCCAGGTACAATGCCAAGCTTAAAAGACAAAAATAATTATGAAAAAAGGACTCCAGACTCAGGAATAAACATGTACAGAAACTCAGTCACAAGATCCTGATAAACACACTCTGGCAACAAACCTTTACTGGCATACATCTCTTTGTCAAGCCCAAGAGTGTTGATCCCAGTAAACCCAAGTTATCCCTGATAGGCATATTTAGAAAAGGAGGAATGGGGTGGAAGTGGGATAGTTGAAAATAGAAAATGAAGGTAAATTGTAGAGCATTTCTGCAATGAAGCCTCGGGAAGATAAAGGAAGCTGAGAGAAGGCTACTTCCTTAGGATTGTACTCTGGGATCGTACAGAAGCAAGGGACTGAGACATCCATAAGAGGGCTTGACAGCCAGGGCTGAGCAGAGACACAAGGCACCCTGGGAAGGCCGACAGTGTAGCACTTCTTCAGATCAATGTTATTTTTAAAAATGGCTCAACATGTATTTAGTGAGGTTAGGATTAGGGTCTTTTTGTTAGTGGAAGTGCATATAATTCCTCCTCCTCCTCCAGCTCCTCCTCCTGCTCTTTCTTCTGCTTTCCTTGTCAAATAATTCAGTCCTAAAGCTATCCGGTGAGGCAGGACAAGGTAGGCTTCCTCATCATTGTGGGGAAGAGCCATAATAGCCCCAAGCAGGGTATCAGAGCTCACAAGGAGAACACAGTGTCACACATGGGGACAGCCCAGTAGGACACATCAGAGCTCTAGCATGAGGAGGAGGGCACCCCCACAGGGGAGGCCCCAGGTAGGGCATTGGGGCAAGGGTGAGAGGATGTCTTTGTGGAAAGGCAGCCTGGCAAGGGCTGTCAGCACTCTGGGACTAAGGAGGGCATCTGGGCAGAGGAAAGGATGGCAGCAGGGATGCTAGATTGGTTACATACAAGAGGGTTGATCAAAAGAGGAAATAAAATAAAGATAATGGAGCCAGGCTTCTCATGCAGAAGAGAGGTACACATATGGGAAGGAATGCCTGAACCCTATGGTGATGGGTTGGAATTGGAGGTATTGGTGTGAAGTCATGGTTCTCAATAGATATAGGTAGAGAAATATAGACATAAGTGTGTTTGTATACATACATATATCAAGAGGGAGGGAATCCATCCACCAAATAGGCCTGGGAGCAACAATACACCAGTAGCAATGAGCACATGTAGCACCCAGATCTTGAATCCTAAACACCATTCTCCACTCAAAGGAACCAGGGCTCCTTGAGAGGAAATGACTGACTCCACCCTGGGGCAGGGAATGTAAAAATGAGCCTGGACCATGTTATGCCAGAAAGCAAGAAGTGCTCACAGTGTGAGGGACATGCCAAGAGGACACAGAAGCCAGCCTGAACGGGGGCCAAAAACAAGAAAAATTTATCAAGATAAATTATGGTAGTAATCGATTGTTACCCAAACACACGAGCCCATATTCATATTGAGAAAACAATCAATGAATTGTAAGATGAATGAGATACAAGATACACACATAGTTTCAGAGTCTCTCCCCACAAAATACTTACTAATTACAAAGGGGAAAAGACAAGTCTCAGAGGTGAAAAAGTTCTCTGTGTTGCACTTGCAATTTTTCTGTGTGATTGTTTCAAAATTATATATGTATTTTAAAATTTCTTGTAGAAATACTAATTCTGATTGAAACAGTCAGTGGTCTGAAAAAATTCAAAAAAAGCATTTCCAGCTTTTCTTGTAGCTCTTTCTGTTTGGAATTTTCTAATCCTGGCCAATTATTGGGAGGGGTATTCAATAATAAAAGAAATCCATCATTTATTCCCTCCACAGGAAGGTCCCCGTCCCAGGCATCACTCAGTTTCAGAATTCCAGTTGCCTGGGACTGCTGACTTTCAAACTGGATGAGACTGCATGTGGGCATTGAAAAAATATTTGGAAGACAGGCTTGGCACTCAAGTTACTTTATTTCTCCTCAAGGGTGCTGTCTGTGGGCAGAACCAATCTACCATTGTACTGCTATATTCCTCTGCTGCTTAAGCCCCAGATCCCTGCTCCCACCATCCCTCCCCAGGCTCTGTTGCGGGCATCATAATTGGAACTACGGGTGTGTGTGAGAAATGACTCAACAGTCCTGACTCGCAGACCATTTGAATAGACACACAAACTCAGAGGAAGGAAAATGCCTCTTACTGTACACGCTATCTCAGCAAATCCAAACAAATTTGCATGCATATTGTTGCAAGTGCAGAGGAGAGAGACTGAAAATGTTTCTATCAAGCAAGGGGTTGCACATTTAAATTGTTTGTAGCAGGGGCCAGCCCTGTGGCACAGCGGTTAAGTTCACACGTTCTGCTTCAGCAGCCTGGGGCTCGCTGGTTTGGATCCTGGATGTGGACCTACACACTACTTGTCAAGCCATGCTATGGCAGGCGTCCCACATATAAACTAGAGGAAGACTGGTACAGATGTTAGCTCAGGGCTAATCTTCCTCAAAATAAATAAATAAATAAATTCTTTGTAGCATATTCATATTACTATATTAAGATGTGTACAATGCCATGGATCATCCCTCTCAGAGCCGCCATGTATGGTTGAGCAGGTTATGTCCTGCGCAAGGGCACCTGGCTGATTCTGGCTGTGTCCACCCAGAGAAAGAGCTGTATTTTAAATTTTGCATGGAGGTGCTGTATGGCCCAGCTGCAGCCCTGAACGTATTATCTGTACTGCTGTAACTTAGTGAACAACAAAAAATTTGTATAAGAACCTTGATATGTTCACTTCTGACTCCTCACCCTCAACTCTTTAAATCTTGTTTTTCACCCAGAAATTCTCCTTCCCTGTAGGGTGTCAGCAACCTTATCCTTGCAATCTTGGAAAACTGGAGAAACACTACAACATGATACTTGCAGAGTTAAGCCTGTACAGAGAACTAGGCGACTAGAAAAGAACAGGGAAGAAGATTGGCTTAAATTTCTAAATGGCAATGACTTTAAACTTGTCTGTAACATTTTGCATAAGGCAGAAGTGTAGAACTGGTGAAGGTGGATTCTCTTACCATTATTTGGATAAAGTCATATTCAATATCACCACACTGAAGAGATAATTCTGTACTCATTATAAAAATTTTACCCAGCTTATGGTTCCATCTAGTTCCACAGAGAAAATGAATATCTGTTGGGTAAGTCCCTGGGGAAAAAAAATTCTGAGCAATGACTTTCTGCTGCTAAAGCAAGTTCATGCTGGCGGTGTCATACTACAGAGGTTTTTAGTAAGAATTACTGTTGGTGGAAAGTTCCCCTTAGCCCCTTTTCAAGTGGAATTTTGTAAAAAAGAAAGCAAGAGACAATATTATCACTGACAAGCCTGTTCAGAAAGACAAGTAGACAAATTACTAATTATATAATAATTAGTGAGTTGAAGTATGGATGCCAAATCAAGTTTTAAGTCAAGGTACAGTATTGAAAAACTGTAAATTGCTCATTGGCTCACCACGTGGTTTGACTCGATAACGAGACTAGTTCGAATTTCTTTTTAATGTTATATTATTTTCAAAAAGATGCTTTTTAACAGTAATCCAAATAACTCCATTATGTCTTATGCTGAGATTTTTAATTAATTATTGCTTTATTATTAATATTTCAAAATCATATGAAAGAGTATAGAGAATGAGATAATAAACACATAATCCCTCTCACTCAGCTGTAACAAATATTTTCATTTTGCCATATTCACTTCAGTTTTTTTGTTAAAGAAGTGAAATTTACCAATGTGGCCACTGTCCTTTACACGGCCTCATCCAATGCCATTCCCTCACTCTGACCTAGAAGAAACCTCTATTGCGAAGCTGGAGTCATTTCGTTCCAAGCATGTTTTTATACTTTTACCTGCTGTGTACATAAACAACATAATTCTATAACATGGGTTTTTTTCACTTAACATTATATTTTTTAATATATTTCTGTATCGATATACATACTTCTACGTCATTCATGCTGATTACTGTAGGGTATGTCAATAGTTTACCTACCCATTCTGCTACTGAAGGAAATTTTAGTTTTTTTGCAGTTTTTCACCATTACAAACAAGACTGTGATGAATATTCTCATGCATTTTTCCTGGAGCACAGGTATGAGAGTTTTTCCAGAGAGAGCTATCCATTCCGTTTGCTCTTCTATGAAGCTTGCTTAAGTATGACAGATTTGTATAGCTGTAGCTAGCACCAGAGGTTACTGAGAAATTCTTTTCTTTGTGGAGGAAAATCTAACTGTTGGGAAGGGGTCTCGGGGTGAGCTGGGCCTCTACCACATGCACCGGCTCTTATAGAAGCCCGCCTCACTTGGGGGAATGGCACATACCTTCCAGCCCCATCCTCCTCCACAAGGAGAGCTAGTACATGCAGGGCATGCAGCTCTCACCCTGCAGATACCCAGGCGGGTGCTTATAAAATCTGGAACAGACTGATGAGAGCACTGTGGAAAGGATACATGCATATGACAAACAGCCAAAGCTGTTTGCAGGTTTAAAGGTGAATGCAACAGCTGTGGTGCCTTGCTTAGTGGCCCCCTAAAGATTTCCACATCTAATCCTTGAGACCTGTGAATATGTTTCCTCACATGGCAGAAGTGACTTTGCAGTTATGATTAAATCAAGACCCTTGAGAAGAGGTGATTATCCTAGATTATCTGGAAGAGGAGTGGGGTCCAATGCAGTTACAAGGGTCCTCATAAGAAGGAGGCAGGAGGATCAGGGTTAGAAAGACACCGGAAGATGCTAGGCTGCTGCCTTTGAAGCTGGAGGAAGGGGTCGTGAACCAAGGAGTGCAGGTGGCCTCTAGAAGCTGGAAAGGGATCTTTCCCTAGAGCCTCCAGAAGGAACACAGCCTTTCCAACACCCAGGGAGACCCATTTTTGACTTCTGAGCCTCCCACACTGTGAGATAATAAACTCACACTGTTTTAAGTCACTGAGTTTGTGGTAATTTGTTACAACAGGAGTATGAAATGAACAATGCCAAAGGTGGATGAAGACGCACCTTGTGGATAATCACAAAGTGGAAGCACAACACTCTTTATGGATCCTGAGAACAAAGCTGGCTGACATGAAGCCTGACCTTAAGAAGACTGCCGTCAGAGCTGAAGCCCTTGGCACCTCAAGGGCTCCCCGGCTTAGCGCTATTTGGGATTTGGCAACCCATTCCTGCAAGAAGTCAATGATGACCTTCAGAATTTGTGGGTATAGTTGGTTGAAGTAAATCAATGTGCTGTTTGTGTTGACTTTCCCTTCCGGGAATTGGAGGAAATTCCTTCTGGCATCGCTTGGCTGCCTAGTCAATCCCTGATTTTAGAATCTGAGACAT
This sequence comes from Equus quagga, assembly GCF_021613505.1. Lineage (NCBI taxonomy): Eukaryota > Metazoa > Chordata > Mammalia > Perissodactyla > Equidae > Equus > Equus quagga. The sequence continues at coordinate 71,805,645 of NC_060269.1, forward strand.
TGTTCTCTGTCTCCCTGTTCTGTGTCTGAGGACTGCTCCCTGACCTCCATCCAGCTGTGATCCTACACTCCAGCCCTAGTAGTTACATGCAGACCTCACTTTGGGCAGGACCTCTTCCTGGTTAGACCCCTGTCTGTGCCATCTCACTTTGGACCTCTGGTCGTTGACCCCTGGCCTGTTCCATCTGAGCATGTGTGTGCTTTATAACAAATCTAGATCTTGCTGCTCCAATTCCTTGGACTTCTGACCTGGTTTTATTTGTCCTCCAGCTTGCCCTGACCTCAGACCTACATCTTGATCTGATAGTCAAGCTTTTTCTAATTCTGTGACTTTTATACAAAGCCCACTTTCTAGCTAGTTCTTCCACCTGCTTAATTTAGCATCCCCACATTAAAAGGAGGGTCTTTCTTTTCTGCAACCTGAATAGAGGAGAAGCCACCATGAATCAACAACCTGTTCCAGAGCCAGGAACTGTGTTGGCAAGCTCTATACACATATGCCATTCGATCCTAAAAGATCCCAGGGTATATCAGAGCTCAGAATATCAGTGCCCCAGGCATCTACTTCTGGAAAATACACCTTATTTCTTTCAGAGAACTGCTCCCCACCACCCCATTAAGACTATATTGATATGGCGGATGTGGCTAATCATAGTTTTCCACTGTCCCGGCCACAGTAGTGGCAGTGAGCTGAGCTGGTTAGAAAACCCCACCCACCAGCCCACCAAGATTGAGTAGATGACCTCAAGTCAGGGGCTAATCATAGTCCTTCTCCAGAATGGTTTTCATAAAAAGGGGCCAGAGCACTTTCCTGGGAAGCAGGTGAGGGGACAAGCTAAGAAGTGGGAGCCAGGTCTCTACTCTTATGGGGAGAGTTAGCTGAAGAGAATGAAATAGACCCAAGGACACAAGAGTCACACAGAGAAAATAAACTTTGACAGCGTTTAAGTCCCAGGAGACAGACAGTGCATAGTGGTTTCATGTGTGGACTTGGAGTCAGACTGCTTAGCTAACCTTGGGAAACAGCCTCTCTCAACTTGAGTTTCCACTTTTGTAAAAAGAAGATAATAATAGTACTTAACTCATGGGGCTGTTGTAATTGAACAAATTAATACATGTGAAGCACATTGAACAATGCCTGGCACATGGTTGTCTCACAATAAATATTAACGATTATAAGCTACTCCAGTTGTCCAGGAGGCTCTCTCCACCCTTGGCCCACCTTTGATTTGGTCACCTGAGCAAATGGTTTCCTCTTTTTGTGCTTAAGCTAGTGTTGGGTCTCTATGACTTGCAACCTGGAGAGTCCTGAA